>NW_005803849.1:0-61629 GCF_000240725.1 Microchloropsis gaditana
GTCACCTACGACTACCTGGGAGCTTTCGGCCACCGCCCTCGGGGCCTCGCCCAAAGGCCACCTCTTCATCGAGCTGGCCGCCTCCCTCTTGGCGTCCTTGCCGTCCAATTTGATCCGGATCCCCGCCGAGGTGACCAAGCAACGAGTGCAAGCTGGGCAGGCTCCGAAGGCTGTGGTGGCCGCAGCCACGATTTTGAAGACGGAGGGCCCGCTGGGCCTCTATGTCGGCGGAGGTGCGCATCTCCTTCGAGAGATTCCCTTCAATGCCGTCCAGTTCTTGGCCTACCGCAACCTCAAGGACGTTCTGGTGGCCACTCAGGGGGGGACGCCTGCCTCGGTTTCTGCGAAAGCCATTCTGGGGGCGGCGGCTGCGGGGCTCGCGAGCCTGTGCACACAGCCGCTTGACACGGTCAAGACTGCTCAAATGCTGAACGTGAAGAAAAGAAGAGCCTTGGAAGGGGAGCTGCGGGAAAAGGAAGAGGTTGAGGAGACGTACTGGGGGAGCGCGTCGCGAATCTATCGCTTGTTTGGCCTGCCAGGACTTTACTTGGGGTCGGCTCCCAGATTCTCCTTGTGCGCGGTGGGAGGTGCGTTCTATTTCTTTGCAAATGAGTGGGCAAAGAATGTCCTAAGCACAGGTGGTGTGCATTTCCCGGACATGTGGCCCAAGTAGTAGTCCGAGCGCTGCGGCGCAAGTTGACACAGAGGTGGGCTGCGGCAGGGGCGGCGGCTGGAGTGGTCGTTGACGGCACACGGTTGTAATTGTACAATACGGACATGTGTAGGCGATGTGTGTGAAAAAGAGGAGCGTAGGAGGCCTTTCCGAGAGGGTCATGTAAAAATGATTTGTCGGAACGCAAGAATTTCGATTGAGTCGTGCGGTGAACCAGAACTCACCCACAAGGTGCTTGCTGGAAACATAAAATCAGAGTGTAAGGTTGCGAATCGAACTTGTAATGCATAAATTAAACTATAAGGGCGACGCAAACTGCGCGATACACCGCTGGAGGCGGACTAGGACGTATGTTCGCGCTCATGCCGGATGTTGTCTTTTACTTCGCTCGCGCGTCTACTGTTCACGTTTACTGCCATGCCAGGGCGCCTTCGATGCATCGCACACAAGCTGCCTGGAAAAAGGCCTTTAGTTAATAGCTTTTGCGAAGTGAACCCGCACGTTCAAGGCTGTCCACTTCAGAATGAATATCACATCATGCATACATAAATACAATGTCTTGGTACAGCATATGTGGAAATGCGCTCTAGGCACTCTAACTGCAGAGTTTTCGCAAAGGCTCATCGCGTCTCCTATTATTCAGGTCGAGAGCACTGAACGGAAACACTACCTTAGGTTTGCTTGTCACTTTCTCCCTCTTCCAACCCGTCTACCTCGTCGGCGTTCTGCGCCGATTCCGCTTTCTCTGCATTCAGCGACACGTCCATGTGCTCGCCCGCCGAAGACGATGGGCTCGAAATAGAGGTCCCTTCTTCCTGCGAGGTTACCCCAGAGGCTTCGCTCTCCACCCTCCCGTCCTTGACCTCCTCCCTTTCTCCCTCGTCACCCGGTCCCAGCAAGAGAGGCTCCGCTTCGTACCGGTAGAGTTGCCCCACCCGGCCGTCGTCGTAGTTCAAGGTCAGTAACTCGTCGCCTTCTTCGTCGCGAATACTGCCTTGAATCGTCCCTTTTACTTCCTCCCAGCCTCCTCCTTTCCATCTTGGCCGCTTCTGCCGGAGCACCACCCGGCGCCCTATCAACTTATCCTCTTTCCAGGCGCGGTAGCCTGGCGACCGCTTGAACTCGTCGTAGAACCAGGCCACGATCCTCCTGACGCTTTTTCCCGGCAGACATTTCCGGTGGATGATATCGAAACAACGACGGTAGGCGTGCACGCCCTTATCAAAATCCGCGATCTCAGCCACGGACCACTCCCGTGCGGCGCTTGCCCGCCCGCCTCCCGTTGCGGCCACCACTCGCTCGAGACTGCCCTCCTCCCACCCAGAAGACCAGACGAGGACAGCCTCCTGCTCGGCCCCCGAAGCCTCGTCGCTGTGGGCCCCGCCGCGCCTAAAGTGTCAACGCTCGAGGGCCGGGCGTCTGACAAGAGTCTAACGCCTTCACCCGGTGCCTCCTCATCCTTCCCTGTCCGGTGAAAAAGCATGTCATCGAGCAGGTCGGGGAGCACCGCCTGATACTCTGGCCCGATGCGTTCCCACGCACTGGCAAGCTCGCAACTGTCGCCTTCCCTCTCTGCAGCGGCTACATGTCCGCCTGTCGAGCTTCCCGCCTCGGGTCGAAGGGAGACTGATTGGTGGGGCGGCAGGGTGTTGGATTGCGACGCGGTGCCGGGAGAGGAAGCACTTTGGCCCATGGTAGGGGAGAAGAACATCTCGGACTCCCCTTTCTGCACAGCAGGGCCCGGGCGGGAGCTTACGCTGTCGGGGAGATGACGCAAGGCAGAGGAGACGGCATGCCCTCCTCGCTCCTGTCCACTCGTCGACGAGGACACCCCGGCACCCCGGCCGCACTCAAAGGCCCCTTTCTCCCCCACCGCAGTGGCTTCTCCGGACCGCATGATGGCCCTGGCCGGACCCGGGAGGCGTATGGCTCGGTCGGGTCGCCTCGGCAAAGAGGGTTCCCCCGATACGCCCGCCATGCCCTCCCACTCCCCGTCGTCCCCCTCCCCTCCGTAGCCTGTCCATCCCCCCTCTTCCCCCTTCCCGTTAAAACCCGTCAAAAAGCTCCCGTGCTTGTCCTCCCTGACTAGGATACTTTTGCTGCTGCGCGACGAGGAGATACTTCCCCTCCGAGGGATTCCCGGAGGTCCATGCACTTCCTCCACCGAGGGCCGCCGTGTCAAAGCCACGTCGCCTCTCTTCCCTCCTCTTGCTCCCCCTGCCCTACCTCCACTCAGGGAGGGCCCCTCGCTCGAGCTTTCACGGCTCAACAGACCGGCCACATGACAAGAAGGAGAGCCGCCCGACTGCCTCCCCCTTTCCTCCCCCGGTAACTCCCCCTCCAGCCCCCCACAAGCTGCCTCCCGACCCGCGGCGACCTCCGCAAGCGGCCAAGACGAGGACTCGCTTGGCGTCTCCGCTCGCTCCAGACCGTGACTCCCGGACTGGATGTCGTCGAGCCCTCCGAGGTCCTCCCAAGCGGGGGGCTGGCTCAACAGGGAGGCTTGCCTGCTCAGGGAGGTGGGGGCGAGCATGGGCCTGAAGGGCGGGGAGGCTTGGTTTGCACCGCCAGGGGGAGGGTAGCCATGTTGGCCCCCATCGGCTGTCAGCGGCCCTGGCACCGAGACGAGGAACGGCGAGAGGTGGTCTAGGCGGAGCGGGGATCCACAGGCCGGACTCTCCAATTCGGTGGACTCCAGCGCCTGCGATGAGGGGGGCGGAGGCGCACTTGAGCCGCTTGCCTGTATGCTATCCTCCGTCTTGCCCATCGCGGCCTTGCAAGCGTGGACGGCCGTGGAGGCCTGTCGCTGATTGCCCGGTGCGCCAGGCCCCGGATCCCCACCTAGAAGCGGCGAGCCTGCTCGTGCCTCGCCCTCCCTTCCCGGCGACACCAACGCTTCGCCGACTGCTGCTTTGCTCGTTGCCCCTGCAGCTGGTGCAGGTCGCGGCTGAGGGGTTGGCAGAGGGCCCGGGGCATGGAGGGGGTAGTCGTCGAAGACTCTTGCGAAGTCCACGTCCCCTGCGAGGCCTGACTGTCCGCTGCTGGGATTGTAACACGAGAGCAGCGATGGTGACGGTGTTATGTCCTCGCGAAGGCGTTTCATGCTGCGCAATCCGTCGTCCTCCATGGCTTCTCTGCCGACAGCGACCCAGTTCACGTCACCGGAATGGGTGTCGGAGAGTCCCTTGCTGTCCGAAGGCTAGGAATTGACGGGTTCGCGCGGGTAGCTGATAAACCGCTTCGAAATCTTTGACATGACACACCTTGGCATCATCATACCCCTACAACCTCACATACCTCGATCCTGCCAACGTCCTCCATACTCCAGCGCGCCACTGATGCTGCTACTCGAAAATTGAAGTCGGAAACGGTCACGTGTCTGTCGAATAGATGAGGTCTTGAAGGGTCAGAAATGAAGACGGCGCCATCGAAAGGCATACAAAGTGATCTCTCGCAAGGAAAAGAAATATCACTAGAGTGGGACTATGGCCCCTGTCCGAGGTATCGGAGGAACTTCGCCCATGACGAGTGTATGCAAGACAGAGCAAGAAAAGGGTGGGGGGAAAGGTGCGTAACTCTGCGAAAAGCCCATATAACCTCATAATAGGCTAATTGGACCATCACGTACCGGCACTCCTATCTGAGATCCATAGTTTTGTGATGGTACGTAGCCCGTTCCTGAACCTGCAGCACGAAGCAACGCACTATCCGAGGCGATCTGACCTGAGAACGTGAATGAGTGAAGCATGCATAGAGAGGTCAGCATTTCAGCCATCCTCAACCTTGCCATTGTACCAGCGAGTTATTATAATTGATGAGCGGATACCTTCAGTGGTCAAACAAGGGCACGTGGACGTGTCGCGCGCCATCATCGATTGAATTTGAGGGGGGGGCGATGAAGGAGGAGCCTCCGGGTAGTCTTTTCTCGACACGCCTTCCGCGAAGGATTCACTCCACGGTGTCAAGCTCGCCTCGTGGTCTTTTCTTTCGTTAATCGAGCACGATTTTTTTAACTGAGCGATTCGAGTGCATTATCACTTTACGAGCCTGCTCTCGACAACTGTCTCCAAGGCGACAATTTTCGCTGCCCGTCATCCATGGGCGCACACTCTCCGCGATCATCCTCTCCAATCATGCTTTGTTCACGCCGTCTTCAGATGCATCCTATCCATCCCTAGCAACACAGGTACCACTTGTCGGACATAATCTACGAACAGCTTGACACGGTTGAAAGACAAAATAAGAATGAAGGTGATTAAAAACACGTATACATGACCCATGGCATTCGATACATTGGTGCACAGATATCGCCGCTCCAGTGAACACGTGGACTCCAGGTCTGCGATCCATCTCATTACAAAAGCCGCCAAGGCGACCAGCAGAGGAAGGGCGTAATACTCGAAATTACGGAAGGGATTCCTGTTTGCGTTGGCCTCCTCATAACGACTGAACAGATCCTCGATCTCATCCAAGACTCGCACACGAAATTCCCGCACCTGAGCTTTGCGACCAATGGTAGCAGTCGAGTCAAAGAGCTGCAAGGCCGCATCCTTGCATGCCCGGTGATGTGCCATAAAGTCGTCCACCTTCCGGTACTCGTACACTCGGGGCCCGCAATACGCATCCATTTCCCCTTTGTACTTACTCAAGGCCAGCTGGGTCGCATTTTGGTTGTTGGCCGAGGCCGTGGCTTCCAGCATTGTCTGAGCCTCGGGAAACCGCGTCCCACTCTTGAACATTTCCACGTAGCTCGACACGTACTGCCGGAGCTCCGGGGCCGTCAAGTCCCGCTTGTGGATGCGCTTGGCCTCGAGCTCGGGCCCGAAAACCTCGCGGGCGTAGTGGTTTAGAAGCCGACGGAAGAAGGGGTTGATCAGGGCCACCTCCCCGCTGTAAGCCTTCTTGGGAACCTCCAGGCCTGGATGAGGGAGGACGAAGCAACGAACCTTCTGGAAGCAGCCCAGAATCTGCTCCCTCGTCTGGCGCAGGTCTTTGACGGAACCTTTTTCGATCACGTCCTGCAAGTACGAGTCCATCTCCTCCTGAGAGAGGCATCGACGAAACGGTAAGGAATGGAGAAGGGGAAAGGGAACGTCAGCATACTGCCAGCTCGATAGGCTTTCTGCTCGGTCCCCAGGAGTCCCCAGGAGAAGACGAGGGAGAGCGGAAAAAATCGAGAATGGGTTTGGGCAGACTTAGGGCAATGACACACATGACGGGTTGAAAATAGCGAAAACATAATTACCTTAAGTTGGTGGAAGGGCAGGTCCTCATCGAAGTCCATCCAGTCGCGCACCAGGAATTCCACACGTTGAAAGGGGATCTCGTCCTCGTCAGGCAGCATCAATTCCTCCGCCTCCATCCCCCCCTCGCTCTTCTCCTCGAGCCCTTTGTCTGCCCCTTCGTCACCTTGTTTCTTGCCTTGCCGCACCAGCTTCCCGGCCTCCCCTGCGAGGGCGATGCGGCCGTACTCGGAAAACAAAGCCAGGTGCTGCAGGTTGTCTTCTTGGATCCGGTTCTGGACATTGTAAATCTGGTAGGAGGAAAGCAGGGTGCTGAGGCCGAAAATGCAAGCCGTCAAATTCATCGACGTCTCGTTGTCGAACATGCCCTGCGTGTCCATCAGCAACACGGCCACCTCCTCCCCGTTCGCCACTCGTCGCACAAAGGCTTCCGACCACATCCAAATGCCCGTTGTCGTGCGTTCCTTCCCCGCGCGCCATTGAAAACTAGACTCCAACGCGTTTCGACCGTCGTCACCGGCCAAGACCTTTTCGTTAATGTTCCCCTCCCTCACGTCCCCTGCCGCTGTCATCCAATCCTCACTGTCGTCCAACACGGATCCATACCGCAGGTAACGGAGCAAGAAGGTCAACAAAAAAGATTTTCCTGTACGAAAAGCCCCCACCACGGAGACGACGGCAACCTTCATATCTGATGGTACTTGTGCCATGATGCTGTCCAAATTTGCTTGCTCTAAATGGAAGGAATAGTTTTCCTCTGCTGTCCCTAGGCGGATGATTTGCAGAGGTCTTGGAGACGGCTTTGTCTTGCTCGCATCGGCATGCGCGGCAGCGAGTCCAGTACCGTCCGCCATGATAATTGTGCTTTTATCTGTCAAACACATTTTGATATGAGGAGCGTCAGTCGGTCATTCCATGCGACTTCACCCCACATGAATTAATAGTCATATGGCCTCGTCCGGACTTCATCATGCTACTGCCCCTGGTACCGCTGTTACACAGGAAGACATAAAAATCCTGCGCACTGCCGACATGTAAAACGTTGTTACACATTCTAGCGGAGCACATGACCCTTACGTATACGCATAGTCTACCACATGAAAAGGGGTGACATTGAAAGAGAACAGGACTGAGCGCGTCGTCGAGACGTCGGCGATTACCGACGACGTGCTCGTCTACTCCTCGACCTTTTCACTATATTTTTTTCCTTTTTTTCCTTCTTTCCATTTTCCCTGATAGGAAAATGGCCCTTTTATTCTGTTTGACTTCAAAGGAAACTTATGCATTGCGTTCTCTTGACTCTTGGTGGTTAGACCGTTGAAAGGCATAAACCCTTGTAATTTTTATAGTGTTTTTTCTGACACAACCTTACCAATTGTATTTTACTCATAAATTGCGTATTCACCTCTATTATTCCATTAATGGTAAAAAGCGTGTGATGAGCAGTAATATATAGCGCATAGTCCCATGATGACCAATAACCGCTTCTGCAGAATCTCCAGGAAAGCAGCGCATGACAAGAGGTAATTTTAACAGACGCTGAGCTTGTGAAGGAAATCAGTACTGTCTAATCGGTGCGCTCTTAAACGATCATGTTCAGCCATTTAGATATTTTTCTTGTTTTTGTATATCCATGCACATGCACGCACACTATTGTGTGTTATCAACAAGGTCGTCGACTATCGCTTGTGGCCATTCCCATGACTTTACGCGCGTTAATTGTCTTTTCTGACATCCAGAGACAACCTTGCCCATGTTATTCTTTTCTCTTTCTCTTTTATACGTTTTAGATTGTCATCTCCTCGTTCTCGCCCTTGTAGTATCATCTGAAAATATTAGAGAACATGTTCCAACACCATTTACCTCTTCAGCTTCAAGACCAGTTGCGCGAGCCCCGCACAGGCAGACGTAAATCCAGCGTTGTAGTCTGTTTGGAATATAATAAAGTGTCATGAGTGTTGGAAGTATGGCTTCCTACAGGGAAAGGTGCGGTTTCATGTCCTCGTGCAGCCATCGCGATAAGCATTGCATCCAGCACCCCGCCTCTGCACCAACGGATTCGCTTTACAACCTACCTGTTGCCACCTCATTTGTCACGTAGTTCCCGCAATCGTCTGAGTAGTCGTCGTTCTTTCCAGGCCCACCAACTATTGCTCCGTACAGGATGTTCGGCTGGGGGCTGCCCGAGCATCCACACCAGCCGTTTCCACAAGATGCGCCGCGATGGTGGGGAGCCCGGGGAAAGTTGTCACCGAACCCGATTTGATATGAATAGTAAGGCTGCTTAGTCTCTGGATTGATGTCCCCGCCAGCTTTCAAGATGTAATCGATCTGCGACTTGGCAAACGCTATGTACGTGGTCGGCTCCAAGCCATGCTTAGCCGCAACAAGGGCCAGGAAGGCCGTGTTGGCCGAGTACCGGTTTGGCGCCCACTTATCGAAAAATACTAATCCCTTGGGTGTTCGGGGCGTCTCGTACATCCAACTGTCCATAAAACCGGCGAATCCATCCGCGTATTTTTCCTTTTTGGTCAAGTCGTACAAAATAAGCTGCACGGCTGACGACTTCCGATCCCACGAGAACTCAGTCTTGTTGGTGACAGCACAGCAATTGTCGTAGTAGTCGTTTTCCGCCATTTTGAGATATTTTGCGTCCTTGGTCGCCTTGTATAGCCAGACAGCCGCCCATCCGAGCTCATCCCAATAGCCACTGTGCGGAGGGATGTTTTTGGTGTGAACCAATTGTATGCACCCAAATGTAGAAATTGCGTGCATCGCAGTAAGCGCAAAGTTGACACACACCTACCTGTAACTCTTGTAAAAGGGTGAGGATATGTCGGACGATCCTCGGTTTTTATCAGCAAGCTCAAAAAGGGATCGAGCCTTGGCCTTGAGCAGTGCCGAGTACGCGGTATCATCTTCGAAAAGTATCGAGCCAGCCGCTAAAGCCGCGGCCCCTTCAGCTGCAAACTCCGTACCGGGATTGTTGGGCGTAATGGCATAGGAAGGTCGGTTCATATTTAATGACTCGGCAGCGCCCCAGTACGAATGATCGGCGTTTCCATCTCCGACCTGCACATAGTATGTATCCTCGTTTGGATGACATTTCAGCAGGTAATCTAAAGGCCACTTGACAGTATCAAGAATATTTTTCATCTCTCCAGTCTTCTTCCAAGCGTCACCAAATTCTAACACTCCCCAAATCAGCGTGGTGGCACTCCATGCCATGGGAAAATTAAATTTCACGTGATCTCCAGCATCGTACCAGCCGCCTGTAAGATCAAGCCCATGATCCTGTCCATCACTTAGGGCACTGTCGCCACGCCAAGGAATACGATTATCCGAGGGCAATTTACCGCTCCGCTGTGCCTCATAAAATAATGTGGTGAGCTTCATCGCTTTGGGGTAATCAAGCTCAATTTCATTTTCCTTAGCGCTGCTCCTTAGTGACTTTGCCTCAATGCTACGGGTCCCACAGCTGACAGCGAAAAGAAGGAGTGCAATTAAACTTTGGCGAGTGTGCACGCACAACATGCTGAAGAGTTTTATCTTCTACGTGTAGGGTTCAAGTGTGGATTGGTTCTCGAATAAGATTTAAAAATGCACAATGAATCATATCGCATTATATTGATTACAGGAAAAAATCCTCCTGACCATGAGGAAAAAAGAAAAACGGAGAGAACACCATGCTTCGACGATTAGAAAGTGGGATATCAATACGAGATAAGGCGTGATTGTCGTAGTACATGTAAACGATTGAAAAGTGGATCCACTTTACCAGGTTTTTGTTTACATTGAGGTTTTTGTTTACATTGAGAGATTAAGTATTGACGAGAGTCCATGGTCAGAGTTGTCCGATCTTTTGCCATGTTTAAATTCACCATAAAGTTTGTTGGATCGCTTTGGCCGTGCCGTTTGGCCATAAAACGTTTTGAAACGCGACCGTTTCGCCTTTCTTCAAAAATTTAAACTCCAAAGCTAGGCGTGTCAAACAATTCTCTTCATGTGATAAACGTGCAATTTATGAGTCATGAGGTACACGTTCAGTAGGTATGTAATAGTATAATGTACCGGAAGAGATCCTTTGGCTGCGCTGTCGGCTGTTTGAATCACATGTCTTGTGGCATCAGCTGTTCGATTCCAAAAACACAGCACGATTATAATTCAGTCAAAGGCGATGTTGAC
Source organism: Microchloropsis gaditana (assembly GCF_000240725.1). Lineage (NCBI taxonomy): Eukaryota > Eustigmatophyceae > Eustigmatales > Monodopsidaceae > Microchloropsis > Microchloropsis gaditana. The sequence continues at coordinate 10,102 of NW_005803849.1, forward strand.
GAAAAAAATCTTAAACAGTTTGGTAAAGTCACTGAAAAGTCATGTTTTTTCCTTTACATTGAATTGATTTCCCTCGATGGCTTTTCTCACACTTGCTGTGCAACGCTTTGGATGTTCTACGAAATCTAATAGATGAGGCACTTGTCCCACTGAGAGGCATATCACAACATCGGACACATGCATTCCCGACGGTGGGAAGACCTTTCACATCAAAGTCATTTCTTCTATGGAGAGTCGTTCCGCTTTCCGTCGCAGACCTCTCGACCAGCCCTTTCTGGACCTATCTCCTCCTCCTTTTCCACACCGGCGTGAATGGAATTTTCACATTTCCACCGCCCATCGTTGTGCTTTATGCTTTTCAAGAAACCATCTAGCAATTCTTCGCATCCCACGACGTCCACCAAAACGCTACGGCTCCCGCTCGCCACGAGTCGACTAAATCCTCCCCCGTTGCCCCACCACTCTTCGGCACTTCTCACAAACACATCGTATGTTGACAGTCCATGCAAAACGTGCACTCCAGCAGTTTGAATCTGTCGTACAGTATCTGTCCCCGAGTTTAGGACGGCCGCAAGCAATGCTAAATGCGCAAGGCCAATGCTAGACTCAAATGAAGAGCTGACCACAGAGTAGAGACCCTTCGTAAGCCCTAGAGAGTGCAAAGCCAAGCACTGCTTCAGACCGCCCAACACAGTAGGTTTCAGAACCAAAGCACACAAGCCTTCCATGCTCAAAAGCTCTATATACGGAAGAGGCGGACAAGCAAGGCTCTCGTCCAAGGCAAATCTCAAGCGCTGCTCTGTCTGTTTGTGGACCTCCGGGATGCAAAGAGGATCCTTGCATGGCTCTTCAAGATATTCGATCTTTTCAGGGTGCGATAGACCGCGAATGAAACTTACAGCCTCATCTGCGGACCATGCTTGATTGGCGTCCAGTCGAAGGCGGTGCCCAAATGTCAGTTCTGCCGTCAAATTGTTCACACGCGCCACGTCCTCCTTCACAGGGCGCCCGCCAACTTTAATTTTGCTGCTGCTCGATGTTGAAGTATCCATACTGGCTGTGAACGAGGCAGAAGAAGGCAACGAGGGGGTGGGGGACATCAAGGAGGAAGGAGGTACTGAAGGTAAGGAAGGAGAAGTGCGCAAAACGAGGCCATTCAAGCAGACCTGCCCCGTATGCAGGAGATGAGTGGGGTAACCCGCCTTCAGGACTCCTGGGATATCCACTCTGTACTCTTGCGCTAAAAGGTGCACCAACGCCATCTCCAGCCCTGCCCGCACCGAGGGCAGCAAGCTAACGTCACTTTCTAACCAATTCTTCCATGCGGCCAGCCCTTTGCTGCCACCGAGCTTGGGCAACGTCCGCCCGCGCAGGGCCACACTTATCTTTTTCACCTGCTTTTCCGCCTCCAAGAAGGATTCCTTGCTGAACCCAGGCAGTGGACTGGCTTCCCCGACGCCGACCGAGCCCGAGACGGCCTCCAGCACAAGGATGATCACCCGGCGATGCGTCAGAGGCGGGCCGGAGGATAAGACCAGAGGTTTCTTCAGGGCCACGGAGCACGTCGTCCACTGTAGGCTTGCTACACGCATGGGCTGAGCCTGCAGGGAGGAGGAGGATGACGATGTGGCAGCCAGTGAAGCAGGCGACGCCGACGGCCCTCCCTTGCTCTTGGACACCCCGCTCCCACCCCCAGCCGAACCCTTCCCGCTCTCTCTTTCCTGGGCGTCTTCCAAGTGGCGGCGCAGGAAGGCCGTGGTTTCGCGGAGCATCTCCATTTCCTTCTCGACCAGGACTGCGTGGCCCGCGTCGTCGATCCTTTTCACCTCTACCACAGTCCGCGTCACCCCGCCGCTGCTGCCAACCCCGTCCACCAACGAAGCCCGCAACTCCTCCCCCAGGCCCGCGTACTTGACATCGTTCGCGCCGTAGACTATTAGGGTGGGGACGTGGCCAGACCTCAAGAAATCCCACAAGGCCGGCTGCTGCGCAAGACTCATGCCAGCGAAGGCCCGACTCAGACCTCCCGGGTCCTCACTCCTTGCCAAGGCCGCTCGTCGCCTCCGCATCATACGGGCGTAGGAAGGAGACCGCTCCGCCAAACGACCCCACAAGGGTTTACTGTACCACCACCGTAGGAAAGCGCTCCATGCTTCCCCCCCCTCGTGCGCCGCCTCTTCGATCCGCCTGCCAAGCCGTCGTTCCTCCTCTCGCCGGTCCAAGCGCTCCCCTTCCGCTCTCAAGCCGGGGTGTGCGGACACGATGATCATTGCCGAGATACGTTGCGGGTATTGCTGGGCCAAGTACATGGCCAAGCGGCCTCCCAGGCTGTAGCCCATGACCGCACATTGGGCAATCCCAAGTCGGTCCAAGAGCTGAATTAGCGAGAAGGCAACGACGGGCATGGAGTAGGCCGCGGAGCAGCCAACTCCCGCACCGTGCATGGCGGTGGTACCGTGCCCTGGAAGGTCGACAGCAAGGCAATCGTAATCCATCGCTAGGCCTCTTCCCCCACTTCCCCCCGAAACGCCAACGATGGTATTGGGGCTGCTGCTGCTGCAACTCAGCCCAGCATTGCTGGCGCTCGCACAACCCCCTGCCTCCCAAAGGAGGGGTGTCCAATCCTCTTTGCACCCCAAAAAGCCGTGCAAGAGCAAGAGAGTCGGCTTGGTCCGGGGCCCCGTGCGGATCCAGTCGAGACGAAGCAACTGGGAGAGCCCGGCGTGGACAGTAGTCCGAATCTGGGCACCGAGCTGTCGGTGGATCCGTACGTTCTGCGCACGATCCGTGACCACCTCGATCAGCGAGGAGCGGCCTCCCGCTTGGCATGAGTGGAGTGCTGCGACAAGGTCCCCGGCCGACTTGCAGAGGTGGTAGGGCAGGCCGAAGGCTTGGGTGATGGGCCCGAAGTGGAGGTCGTGGGGGGAGTCGAAGTACGGACTGAAGACGTCCGCGTGCCGGGCGATGGGAAGAAAGGAAAAAATGCCGCCGCCGCCATTGTTCACCAAGACCACCGTGACGGGAGTGTCGGGGGCAGATGCAGAGGCGGAGGCTCCCGAGAGAGCGTGGAGGGCGTTTAAGTCGTGCAGGCATGCCATGTCCCCTACCAGGAGAGTGACGGGCTTTCCCAGCCCAGCCGCGTACCCCATCGCCGAGCTGAGGATACCGTCAATGCCAGAGGCACCGCGATTCATGGCCACGCTCGCCAAAGGGGCTGGAGCGGACGGGGCGCCGGCGGTGGAAGCGAGGGTGGCAAAGGTCTCCATATCACGAACAGGCATGCTGTTGGAAAGGAAAAGCCCGTGTCCGGCGGGCAACAGGCGAGCGACGAGATGCGCAGTCATCGGCTCGTTGAGGAGCCTGGAGTCTGTCGGAGCGGGAGACGGCGGCGACGAGGAGGGAACAAGAGACGGGTTGAGCGCGGACGGGGAGGAAGGGAAAGGGCCGGGCCCTGCTGGACCTAGGGTGTCGGCCTCGGGGCCCAACTCCTCCGCAATCTCGTGCTCGATCCGTGCCGCAAGGGTCTTCAGGAGGGACAGGAGGCCGCTTTGCCTGGCCTCGGGCTTTCGACGCCGCTCCCAGTCCAAAGACGCGTCCAGGTTGTGGACGAAGGTGGGGATGTCCGAGCAGACGTGGTGGGTGGCAGAGAGCTCGGGGTCCCGCCGAGCCGGGGAGGGGACGACGTGGATGAGTGCAGCGGCCCGGGAAGCCACCATGAACTTGGGCAGGCGCTTGCTCACCAAGGGCGAGCCGATCTGCAGGATCACGTCTGGGTCTAAAGCAGAGCTAATCAGTGGGTCGGCCAAGAGGGACTCGTACGGGGCCACCAAGAGATGTTTGAGCGCAGGATCGCACCGCAAGCCGGAGCCCATGTCTGCGAATATGGGCCACCGCAATCCCTGCGCCAGCCACCGGATATGCGCCCGATCTCGGCGTTGCGGCAGCCGGCCGATGACCAGAAGCCCCCTTTGAGCGTCGTGGATGGCGGCCAGCAGGTCGGAAGAGAGCGGGCAGGAGGGTCGAAGGCGGGGGAAGCACGTGTAAGGCTGCAGGCTCCGTTCCCACTGCGCAAAGCGCCGCCCTCCCAGGCAGGCGTCAGGCCATTCCGAGTGCAAACCCGGCACGGCCGTGTCCCTGACAGCCCCGCCTTCGGGAGCCAAGTTTTCTCGCAGCATGAAATTGAGATGAACGGGCCCTGGGTCAGCCCCGCGGGCCATGCTGACGGCGTAGTCGACGTCGGAGAGGAGAGAGGAGGCCAGGACCTCGTCGGACAGGGCACATCCTTGGTCCATCGCGCGAAATGCAAGACATGTCGGGCTGGGCTACCGTCTGGTTCGCACCGCAGTCTCGCTGCTCTGGAGGCCTGTCCGCGGTGAGCAATAGCAGGGGGACGCGGTCGGTCGCCGCCTCCACGGCGGCAGGCAAAAGGTTGGCAACGGCCGTCCCTGAGGTCACGATCACGGCCGCCGGACGCCCCCGCGCCCGCGCGTAGCCCAGGCAGTAGAAGCCCGCGCCCCGCTCGTCGTGGTGCACCATCAAGGTGGTGTCGGGGTGACGGGCGGCGGCCGTGACCAGAGGGGTCGAGCGGGACCCGGGGGCGATGACGAAATGGGTGACTCCGTTCCGGGCCAGCTCCTCCACCACCAGCGTCGCCCACAGGGTGGCCAGGTTAGGGAGGCTGCGTAGAGGCGGGGAGGGGCGAGGGAACATGCGGACAAAATTCGCCATTTTCGCGCCAATTTCCGCCCACTCCCCCTCGGCCGTCGACCCCGGCACGATCCCTGCCCCGGCGAAGACATGAGCCCGCTCGCGCACTATCAGCACCGATCGAATCGCCACCGCAAACTCGGCGCTCTCGCGGGATAGGAATCCAATGGGCCCCGCGTAGAAGCCGCGGTCAAAGGGCTCGAGCTGACGAATGGCCTGAAGAGCCGTGAGACGAGGCTCGCCCGCTACAGCCGGCGTGGGATGCAGGGCAGCCAAAAAGTCGAAGGCGGAGGAGGAAGAGCATGTCTCCGGGCTTTCCCTCCAATCCTCTTGCGTATCGCTTTCGGAAGCAGCACCGCTTCTTCCGCGCAGCCGGCCGGTTATTTTGTGACAGATATGCTGCACGTGTTGCAAGCGCAGGACGAAGGCGGGAAAGCGCTCCACCCTCCCCCCTTGGACCAAGGGCCGCAGGGCATCTTCGATCGACTCCGCCGTAACCCGATTCTCGAACCGGTCCTTGTGAGAGGCCATCAGCTCCGCAGCCAGGGCCTCGTCCTCCTCCGGCGTCTGACCGCGGGGGCGAGTGCCCGCCAGGGCTTCGGTAGAGATCGCCCCTCCCGCGACGCGGAAGAGCTGCTCGGGCGTGCACCCCAGAAAGGCCCGATCGGCGTCCAGCTGCAGACAGAACAGGTAGCCGTAGTGCCCTCGAAGCCGCAGGACCAGATCCAGGGGACGCGGCTTTCGGGGAAAGGTAAAGTGCACGGCGCGGGCCAGCACCACCTTCCGATACTCCCCCGCCTGCATGGCGGCCAGGGCCTTCCCGACGCCTTCGTGCCAGGCGTCGAACTGGGACGGCTCCTCGCACGAGACAGGGGCGGGCAAGAGCGCGTCGCCGGCCCCCTCGTCGTCGCCGTCCGTGGCCGCCACTTGCACGTCGCGAAGGAGATGGAGCAAGGCCGTGCGCCCTGCCTGCAGTTCTTGGACGTTACTGAATCGGAGGTTGAGGGCCAGGAGGAAAGACCCGTCCAGGGGCCCGTCCCCATGACGCGTGCGGCGGATCAACTCCAAGGCCGGCAAAACCAGGTAAGAGGTGCCAAAGCCCTGCCACTCCGCGGATGGATGAGGGTACTGTGGGTCAAAGCGGCCGCCACCGTAGTATGTCACGGCCGCAGGCACGTCCTTCCCGCACAGACCGAGCTTCTCCTTGGAGGCACCGAGCTCCTCCGCCCCCCCTACACAATGGGCGGCTCCAACGCCAGCCACGACCAGACCTCTCTCGGGGACTCGGAAAAAAAGGCGTGGCATGAGGCGCTCTGGCTGCCCTCGCAGCCAAAGTAAGGCGCTCTCTTCGTCTAGGATGTCTGAGACGGGGACCTCAATGCGCACAAATCGAGGCGGGGCAGATGAGGACTCGGCGGCGGGGGTGGTACAGGGAGCCTTTTCGGAGATATTGCTTGATCGAGAGGCCGGTGGAGACAGGGGAGAATGCAGAGAGGGTATTGCCATGTCTCGCACCGCATCCATCAGCAAATCACGGGCTTTACCCAAGGGTACTGGGAAAGCATGATACCCGCCTATCCGATGGTGCCCACTAAGTGGCAGGCCAAAGTAAGGAATAAGTGGGGGCGTCGACATCGAGGTAATTGGAGAAGAGCAGGAAGAAGAGGGACATGAACAAGACGCCGTGTCCACTTCCATTGCTTTCTCGTCCTTGCTTCCTGCAGTAGTCATCCCCTCTCGCTCAGGGGAGGATGAGCTATGGAAGTGCAGCCGTCGATTACCGCTTCCGGTCTTAAAACCAGAACTGTTGCTGCTATTTGTCATCCCGCAATTCTTCGTGCTTCCCGCGACGTACCGCTCATCTAGCGCGGCTACCATGAGTGCCTACTGCGGAACCGCATCATAAGGCCAAGCCTCCCGTCGTAGCTGTAGGCGTATAATTGAAGACAAGATTACACATGAAAAAAAATGTATGACGAGAATCCAAAAGGCTTTGAGTGTCTTTTACCACTTTTAAACATCATTAAATTGCTATTAAGATTCCTAATTCCTTATTTGGGGGGGTACACGCGGCTGGAGATGGCATATGCGCTGGCCCTGCTTGGACTGACCCGGGATGCAGAGCTTCAAAGCTCCCGAACGTGCGGGTCTCGTCTATCGAGCGAGAAACATCATCTAGCGGTGTAGCTGCCCCCGGCGTCAGGCGTGGCCGCTTTTGTGGGCTGCCCAAACAGGTCGCCTTACTCCGTTTGCATCCACGCTTTATTTGTAAGAGAAAAGGAGTTGAATGGCTGGTTTACGGTGGGACACTTCGAAAAGTGCGTAAATATCGCTTCGTCTCATTGCGAGACCGCCCGAGAGAGAGGGAAAATCCTTCCATTCCGCGGACAATGGCTATCAGCATCCCATAATCAACATTACATTGTTTTCATAGACAATGACGTGAGATATTTCATTACATCGGAAACTTTCCGCTTTATGTAGGTCCGGGAAAATGACAATTTGGCGCAGCTTCGCATCCGATTGGAGAAGACAGAAAGTCCAATTAAAGCCCCACACAGGAATCATTTTCATACGTGCGCACTCATTGAATAAATTTCTCACCAATCTTCCACGAAAAATATTTTCTTACTTTTTTTTTCATGCACAAATAAGAAATTAAGACACATTTGTTACATTCTAATAGAAAGGAACATCGAGGAGGCGCAAAATCTGCCATTGATAGATGACCAGATACCCGAGGACCTGTGTGTTTCGATGTCCGTTTGGCCGAGTGGTTAAGGCGACGCCCTGCTACTTGATTCCAAATCACTTCATGCCGACAGGCGTTGTGCTTTGCACGCGAAGGTTCGAATCCAGATTCGTTCTGCCCCACGATCCCGTGACAGCGAGGGCAGCAATCGTTCAATTCAGCGGACGTCTACGTTATTTTTTTATTTCCTACCACTCTATAGTCTTTTTCGCTATGGCAGCATTTCTCTGCATTCGCAGGGTCACAAGATTTTTAGTTCTTTACTTTTCTTTCTTCAACATGTATTCTACGTGCAATTTTCCTCCACGACGTACAAGAAGCCGCGCATCAGCCATTCAGTTACTACGTCTACACATTCCAAACTCTCCCGCAAAACGCTGCTAATATCTTGCAATGGAAAGGGTGAGGCCCCCCCGGTCAAACAGTTGCAAATCCGCCGCCGTCGCTCTTCGTCCTCGTCTCGTAAATCCCAGACATGCCCATCGACGAACAGCAGGCGGCCTCCATCCGCGTGCGCGAACTTGAGTCCCTCCGCCCGGTAAAGCTTTCGCGGCATGGACGCTTGAGTTGCCCCCTTTTCTTCTGTTTCCCTTGACGACTCCCACCCAAGCAACTCTTGGACGACAGCACGAGCCTCCTCCCTTTCCATCCACACACCATATTCCTCTCCCTCCTCCGCGGCCACCGCCCTCGAACGATGCTTGGGTCCAGTCAACGACCGCCCCGCCCACCGCGCCAGCAGAGCATCGTCATCCAGCACCGCAGCTAAGGCATCTTGAACCAAGCCTCTGACCTGCTTGAGCGCCACAGGGGTGATCTCGCCCACATCCTGGGCGTAAGGGAGGTGCGGGTCCACGTAAAACCGCGGGCCGGCCTCCCTTTCTCGCAGGGTGGATACCGCTGCTGCGGTGGCGGCTTCCAAAAGTTCTTCTTGCGTGGGGGCTCGGAAACCGATGGAGTACGTCATACAGTCCTGGTCGAGGCTGACGCCGTCGTGAGGGACGCGAGGGGGGAGGTAGAGCAGGTCCCCGGGCTCGAGGGTCCACGCATGAGTTTCTCGGAAGCTGGCGAGGACACGGAGAGGGTTGTGCGGTATTAAGGATCGGGCCTCGGTTTCGCGGTCCATGAGCGCGTTCTGGATCGACCACTTCCGTGTGCCGCGGCCTTGGAGGAGGAAGACGTCGTAGTTGTCCACATGCGGGCCGATGCCCCCCGCTCGCGGCGCGTAGCTGATCATGCTGTCGGTTTGCGCAGGGTGGAGGGAAAATACCCGTCATGATGACTGAGGGGGGGAGGCAAGAGCCACCGTTTTCTGCAGATGCCCGCGGCCCCAAGGCACCCTTAACCCTGGTGGGCAACAGCCGCCTATTCAGGGCGGAACCACGGCCACCCCCCCTTTCCCCACCACCGACCGCTACTCACATGTCGTCCACGCGCCAGTTGGGCAAAAAACGGAAGGACTGAAGCAGATCTCCGACCTCGGGGACATGCCTGTCCACCTCCTGCACTAAAACTGTCCACGTGCGTCCCTCCCCCTCGTCCCCCTCCCCCTGAAAGTCTTCTTCATCAAAGGGGCCTTGTCGAACGCTCCACGTGGCTCCCTCGTCGCCGTGGCAGCCTTCTTCTTCTGCCTCAACCTTATTGCGCAGAGCCCAGTGCTCGATCAGTCGTGAGGGCGCCCTCCCGTCGCAGGCCAGGGCTAACAACTCGCCGGGTCCTACAACCGCCACGGAGGGGTCGAAGGCCCGACGAATCAACAGAGGTCTCTGCTGCCAAAATTCCTCTAAAAATTGTGCGTACTTACTTGGAGGCAGCCCATCCTCCCATACTGCCGGCGGGCTTGGCAGAGGCTTGATGCCTTCTTGAGATCCGGCACTCGCACCCCGTTCCAGCCTTGACGGCCATCCTTTCAGGGCCAACTTTGGCAATTGTTGAGGACTTAAAAAAGCATCCGAGGACGGAAACAGCAACACTGCAATACTTGCCACCACAGAGATTGGCAGCATCTCACATACACGATGCCACATAGGAGGCACGCCAGGAAGCGACAGAACTACTTGCTCGCGCCTGCAGTCCAGTGCGAAGTAGTAGCTGTGGGAGAAAACACGACGCCCGGAGCTTGGGACCTTCGACCACTGTTACATATGTTTTGATTTTATACTTTGAATTCATTACAAGCTGGTCAGCGTGTATTGGCGTCATTAAACAATTTGGGCGGTAGCAATATGCAAATCAGTCCCACAAGCTTGAACTTGACGCGTTGCTTCCTGTTCTGGGCACGTATCACCAGCTGAGACTTGCAGGCTTGCGAGCTCGCACGCGACAACACCCAAGGCCAACAAGGACGCAACAGGGAAACACACAGGATATTTCAGCTTTGTATACCCGGCAAGAGAATGAAAGGCAAGACGGTGTTGGGCTATCTTGTCCTCTGTTGCAAGGGGGCCACGGGGCCTCCTGCTCTGGCACTGAGGACTCCGGCGTTGGACTGTTGGAAGCTGTCATTTCCTCCCATAAAGGGCAAAAAAAAGTTTCCTCATACTTTATTCTTTGGAGACAAGCCTCCTTCTTCTCCAATCGAAAAGAGTGTCCATTCCTCTTCCGTGCTCCTCCCCACTCTACAATGGGCGCATCTCCATCGCCCACCACGACTGCCGAGCTAAAAAACACGCCACCCCGCTCACAAAATCGCTGGGAAGAGAAAGTTGCATATACTGCTTCGCCTGAACATAAAGCCTTATATTCTCTGCAGATTCCCAGATCCTTACGGTCCCTGGCGGCCGCTGAAGCGCTGCTCTTAAACCCCCCTAGCCCTCAAACGTAGCCCGTCTCATCAAAACTCTGACGACAGGTGCGCAGTTTCCTCACACTTCTTAATGAAATCGGGTTTTTCGAGGCAACCTGTGCATTCAACGCCCCGTTCCGCCAAGATAGCTTTAAGCTCCTTCACTCGAAGCTTGGTGTAATCAGTCTGACTGTCCACCTTGACGGCTGAAAGGAGTGGAAAAGAGGAGGGGGGAAAATGGAAGTGATTTAAAATGAAACGTAACTGAGTTTCATTCGACCGTTTCAAGCTTCTTGACCCCGCAAATAATTAAAGAAGACACAGACAGGTTTGAGTCTTGGCTGAGGTCCGGTTGGCCCACGTGCATGCTTTTTGGTAGATCATCAAGCTCTGTTGAAGGACTTAATGCAGCATTCCTCTCTCTTTGGGACAGTCTGGTGTACTTCCCTGCATGCTCTACTCACGGTATTTGATGCCGCAAATCTCAGCCGATTTCTTCTTGAGGCGCGCGCACACCTTCGCCTTGGGCATGCCTGTGGAAAAAGGCTGAGATACGTCGCGCTTGATGGGCTTGAGGAAGTAGCAGAGCTTCTTCTCTTTGTTGTCGATGTCCTTGCGCGAGCAGTAAGCTTCGATGGCGTCCTCCACAGCGAGTTTGTTCTTTTTTGCCTTGGCCTCCATGCCTGCGTCGATCTTCTCCAGCACGCCAATACATACTAGTCATTTCGTTGAAAGGATCGGAAGGGTTCTCGGTGAGTAAGGTAAACATTAGTCATAGCGAGCAGGGAGGCTGTCTCACAGTTTACTTTGTGGGTCCGGAGTTCGGATAAGGATAAAAAGCCCCGCGAGCCCCAAAGTACGAGCATTGTAATGCGCACAAGTAACATAGATTTTAAAATAGTGCGATGGACATGACGGACAAACTGCCTTCAGAGCAGTCCGAATAGTAGGCTGCTCCATCCCTTCTGGAAACTAGCCCACGTTCTTTTGTTTTTGGACCAGAAATAGCGGTACCTTAAAATCCCTTAAGGTCTCACCTTCGCAATCTTTGGGGTCAGATGCATGTGCGAGGTTCGCCAGACCCAAGAGGGCGGCAAGGGCGGCTACCACGCCGAGGGAGAGATGGGCGCGCATAGTGAAGGTCGTGGACGTCCGGACTGACGCCTGTCGCGTATAATGATAAGGAGAAAATCGTGACCACAGCATGGGTTAATATAACCTTTGTCAAAGTCCTAGTGTCATTATCCTGCGCAGATCACCTCATTCTACTACGATTACGGCTAGGGAAGTGCTTCCGAGGCGGCTTGGGGGCAGTGCTTCGTGGCACATCTTGAGCGAGCGGAGGCGAGAGGGAGAGCCTTTGAGGTGCAGGTTTGCCCGGACACGTACAATGACAGCACGCAAAACGCGGCCGAGGAGGCGTCCAACATGACCCGAAGACGTCTAATTAAGAATTCACGCCGTCGGCGCCAGTATTGTCTGCCTGCGCGTTGTCAATGTGCGGGTTAGCCCCCGCGGGCGTGGAATGAACAGCCCCGGGCCGCACACAGCCTCGATCAAGTCATGCAGTCGAGACCTCCCGGGGCAAGCCACGCCGCACAGCCTCACACACGCATCCTACATGTTTTTCACAGCAATATGGCTGCTGTAAGACAGTCCACTTCCTCTCGGTGCGTGATTCTGGTCTTGGTGGCGCTGCAGCTGTCATGGTCCCAGGCATTTTTTCTCTCGCCCTCTCCTTCCATGGGGCAACTGCAACAGCACCGGTCAGGTATGTATTGAAGATTGATTTTCGTGCTTTTTCGAGAAACACGGTGCTGAATGAGAAGCCGGTTTCAGAGAGCATTAAGGATTGATTTTTGGGGAGAAGCTCCAGGGGCATCAAAGCTGCTTGGATCTTTTCTGATCTTTGGTTTTCCCAAGCCGCACCCTGCTCAACTGGGTTACAGCCTAAAAAACGTTTGCATAACGCGATAATAATGCGGACTTCGTCCTACTTGCTCGCTCAGCATCTTCATGAGCGTGTTTTTCTCGAGCTCATGTGATACTGTGTTTTTCCCACGCACAGATGGAGTGCCAAGGATAGCCCATACATCAAGGTCAGCCCTACCTGTCTCGATGTCGGACGTAGGGTTCGGCACTGGCAAGCAGGCGAAAGGAGGCGTCAAAGTAGGGGTGAAAGAGAAGGAGGCCGTGAAATCCAGTCCGAAAGAGAAGGAGAAGTTTGAGGTGGAATGGCGAGTCCTTCTGCACAACGACGACGTGCATACCTTCGATTATGTGTCTCGGAAACTTGCAGAGGTGCGTTCTATCCCCTTCTCTGCCTCTCTTTCGCAGCAATACTAAGTCAACGCCATCCTGGTACCTGCAACGCTCAACAGGTTGTGCCCACACTAACCCGCTCTAAGGCTTGGGAGTGCACGCTAGCGGCTCACTCCCACGACTTTTCCACGATTGCCATCGTCACGAAGGCCAGCGCGGAGGAGTTCTGCATGAAACTTCAGAAGGAAGGCTTGACTATATCGGTAGCACCTGACTCGAACTTCAAAAAGGATGGGGAGGGAGGTGAAGGTGGGGGCCCACAGAGTGGCAAGAAGTAGAGGTCTGCAGATGACAACTTCAACGCGCAGCATCACAAAAGGTGTGAAATTTTTGATATCGACGATGAGGAGCTGGTCGCAAAGCTGGCAAACAGATGGTATTGTGGTAGCCGCCACAATATAGGTGTAGGGAGCTCGGGCTGGTGTGACAGGCTGATTCATGTTTGGTAGGGAGACCCCCCTCGTCAGTAATGTACTCGCGACAACGATAACCGCCACGTCAAGAAAGCAACATTAATTAGTCAAGAAAATTCATTCATTCATTGATTTTTTTCATTGAATTGTTATCTCGCTATGTTATTTACGACCTGGTCTTAAAGCACACATGCATGCTCGAATGCGACAGCTTGGAAAACGTTATGGGAATGCTCAGTGGATGGAGCGGGGGGGCAGGAGGTTAAAGCTCAGCCACTGCACTTTGATGATAACATGGTGCACAGGAAGCTTGCACGTCGTTATGATCGGCTGATATCGCTACGTCATACCACAGAGTCAGCTCTGGTCGTGGATGCGGTTTGCCCGAAATAATAATTCAGCACTGCTTGACTTGGTCCGCGCACAACTCTTCTTGCTCGTCGTTGCTGTGGGTCAGTGCTTCCTGATACCAGCTTCTTGTCATCGCATCAACAATTTCGCCCTGAGCATGTCAAGTGCTACCTTTACGGTCTCTAACGGTCAAGACGCTGCCAATTGCGGCCACCTCTATGGCCATGGAAATCCCGAACACACACCCAGCATCCTTCAAACCATCACGGCGCAGCGGTATCTGGACGTTGGCTTAGCTCAGGCTCAAACATCTGCTACGGACCTCGAGGCTCGCATTGCTGGATTCGACAAAGCTCATGGTCCACCACTTAACCTTCTTGAGCGCATTCGTGCTGAAGAGAAGCCTATTGCATTGGCGGCCGAATTCAAGCGGGCTAGTCCCAGCAAAGGCGACATAGCGCTCGACCTTGTCGCTGCTGAGCAAGGAGTCAAGTACACCAAAGCGGGTGCAAGCATTCTCTCAGTTCTCACAGAGCCCAAGTGGTTCAAAGGCTCATTGCAAGACATGGAAGACGTGCGTTTGGCCACCGAGCAAGGCCTGCAATCCCTGCGGCCTGCGGTTCTCCGCAAGGATTTTGTTGTGGCGGACTACCAGATCCTGGAGGCCCGCGCGCACGGCGCCGATACTGTCTTGCTCATCGTTGCCATCCTGGAGGTAGATAGGTTGGTACGCCTGATTCGAACATGTCGGGCCTGGGGTATGGAGCCGCTCGTGGAAGTCAACAACCTCCGGGAGATGGAGATTGCCCTGGATGCGGGCGCCAAGGTAGTCGGAGTTAACAACAGGAACCTGCACACCTTCCAGCTGGACTTGGGGACTACAGAGCGTGTCATGGAGGTAGCCCGGAAGAGAGGGCTGAGCTGGGACCGTCGGAGGGGCGACATCGCTCTGGCGGCCCTGAGTGGCATCTCGGTGCGGGCCGACGTGGCGCGATACGAGGAGGCGGGGGTCTCCGTCGTCCTCGTGGGCGAGACCCTGATGCGAGCTTCTGACCCCTCTCTCGCAGTCCGAGAGCTCTTGGGCCTGGAAAGGGATGCTCAGGGGGGTGCAACGTTGGTCAAGGTCTGCGGGATCACGCGAGTGGAGGACGCGCTCTGGGCGGCGCGGTCAGGGGTAAATTTGATCGGCACGATCTTCTGTCCCTCCAAGCGGCAAGTGACGGCCTCGGAGAGTGCGGCGGTGGTGCAGGCGGTGCGAGGCTTTGGGGAACGGAGCGAGCGGGTCTTGGAGTATTCGGAGACCGTGCAGGACAAGGCGGGACCCGTGGCGCCCCTGTCCCCGGCGTGGTTCGCCCACTGGAGGGGGGTCTTACAGCGGGTGACGCGTCGGACCCCTCTGGTTGTGGGCGTCTTCCAGAACAACACGGTGGAGGAGGTGGCGGCCGCAGTGGAAGCTTCGGGCGTAGATTTGGTCCAACTGCACGGGGACGAGGGCGTGGGCTTCGCCGCGGCCCTCTCCCGCCTGACGGGGGTACCCTGCCTGAAGGTCTTGCATGTCCCGCACAACGGAGGCGAGCTCGGCCATGTCCTGGCGGGTTTGGAGCAGGCGCCGGAGGAGCAAGAGGAAGGTGGGGCGACCGGGGGGCCTATCGCGCTCTTGCTCGATACGTCGGTGGGGAACCAGAAGGGCGGGAGCGGCGCCAAGTTCGATTGGAGCCTGGCCGCCCGGGCCCAAGCTTTAGGATACCCGGTGATTGTGGCGGGGGGACTGCTTCCGGAGAACGTGGAAGAGGCCCTGAGGGTCGCGGATCCCTTCGGCGTGGACGTCTCGAGCGGGGTGGAGGATTCTCCGGGCCAAAAGGAGGCGAGGAAAGTGACGGATTTCGTGGACAGGGTCAGGGCTTTCAAGTGAGAGAGGTGCAGGCCCCTCTGGCAGCGCGTGATGCGGGCGGTTCATTTGGATAAGGTCCACTGGCAAAGCATGTACGCCGTGCGGCGAGACTGATTCTCGGGCCATAAAGATTGCTTGCTTAATTTGTTCTTCTCAGTTTTCCTTTGCTGTATCGAACTCACGCTGTACATGATCAAGCCCAACCCCACTCACGCGCACCTCCCGAGGAATTTCTCCCGCCGTCTGCCCGGTCGGATCCCGCCCTCACTTTTTGAGAATCTCCGCCTCCATCTCTTTCATATCCTCCACCTCCTGCTCCAAGGTCTTTTCTAGGAAGGGAGTCTTGGGCGCCGTCTTGGCATACGCCCTCCCCACAAGCTGCGTCCCCTCCTTCGCCTTCTCCGCATACTTTAAAATCGCCTCCCGCGGATCCTCCTCCATCATCGTGTTCTTCTGCTTCGTCTGCATCACGTACTGCGTGAAATTCGTCATCCCGCTCACCCGCCCTTGCGCCCCCGGCCCATTCACCGGGAGGTCGGGCCGCTTGCTCTTGATCGGGTCCGCCCGGTCCAACCTCGCTCTCTTCTTCTTCCCTGTCTCCTCGTCATCGCGGAACATGGGCAACGCCGACGGGTTGATGATCCTGCCCACCACCCCCCCCACCGGGGCCGCGTCCATCGGATCGCTCGGCCTCTTCACCCGCTGGCTGCTCATCAGCGCCCCCTTGACGCTGAAGGAAGGGTCGTACAGCACCTTGGTCGCCCCCGAGGATGTCCCACACACCACTTGCTTCAGGCGCGGGTGCCACGTCAGGTTGGTCACGCTGGCGCCGGGGGCCACCCCCACGGTCAGCACCGCCTCCAGGCTCGGGCCTTGCACTTGGAAGTACTTGAGCGTCCCCGTCGCTCCCTCCTGCTTGGGGGGGACGTTGGTGCCGCAGCAGAGCACGCGGCCATCGGGAGAGAAGGCCAGGTTGGCGGAGTCGTAGAAGGTCGCCACGCCCTCCAGGGTCTTGAGCGGGGCCTGCGGCTTCCGGATGTCCCACAGGCGCACCATGTCGTCCGTGCCCCGCGAGGCCAGCGTCTTCCCGTCGGGGGCGAACGCGACGGCCGTCACGTGCTGGTCGGGGCCGTGGGCCGGGCGCATGAGGACGTCGGGCTTGATCCAGCTGGTCTTGCGCAGGGAGAAGAGCTGGACAGACCCGTCCTGGCAGCCCGCCGCCACGTAGTCGGCCACGGGGGAGAAGACGCCGCAGGTGACGGCCACCCTGGTGCTCCGGGCCGAACGGGCTTTGATGACGCGCTTGTTCAGGAGCTGGTCGAAGGACTGCGGGCCCTGCAGGTCCCAGAGGCGGAGGGTCCCGTCCCATGAGGCGGTCATGATCGTCTCCTTCTCCCGGGGGTGCCAGGCCGCGGCCGAGAGCGACATGGTGTGGCCCTTGGTGTGCACGAGGTCCGTGATGTAGGGGTCCCCCTTGATGCAGGTCAGCAGGCGGATGCCGTCCCGGTCGAAGACCTTGGCCTGCGAGGAGCCCGTGGCCACCACCAGCCGATCACCCGTGGGGCTCCAGCCCACCCCCACGACGGGATTGCCGTCCTCGGGCACGAATTCCCGGAAAGGTTTGTGGCTACGGTCCATACCTCCGAAGTCATAGAGGAGGAGCTTGTTGTCCGTCCCTCCGACCCCGACCCGGGCCCCCGACGGGTCCATGGCCAGGCAGGTTATTTGCTTATGATGCCCGCGGAGGATGACTTCGTGGGACATGGGGATCCGGTAGCGACGAGCTGTCGCTGCCGGTGTTTCCTCCTCTTCCAACTGCGTCTCCTCCTTTCTTTTGGCCGGCGCAGGTCGCAAGGAGGATACTTGATGGGACGAAGAGGAGGAGGAGGGTTCCACCGAAGCTTCCGATGGCAGCGGTTCCTCGCCGGACGTTTGCTGCCTGTCCTCGTCTTCCTCCTGGTTCCTCATCGCTTCTCCCTGCCGTGCCTCTCCCTCTGCGCGCCTCCTCTCAGCCGCCTCGATTTCCTTCATCATTTCCGCGATCCCTTCGGCCATCGCGTTCTTGCTCAAAGCCCTTGGTGCATTCACCTTTTTCGATCCACCAAACGACAGAGGTAACTGCTCGAAAGCAGTCTTGTCAAGCGTGCCATCGTTCTCATCACGTTTCTGTGTTGACTCCGTTCTGTTTTTCCCATCTGCAGGAAGGTCCATCGCGGCATCACCAGCAATTGAACTCGACTGCATTATCACCGCACGGATAACAACCTGGCACACCCCCTGCACGACTACGTCCTGTGAATATAGTTGGTTTGAAGGGGTTGGAATCCGATAAGACGGGTCTTTGTTTGCGACCGAGTGAGCACGAGCGACATGCGAAAGCGACCGCCTGGCGGGTATTTCTCCGATGCCCTGGTCGTCCATGTGCGGCGTACGCAAACCCCAACCGCTTGAAAAGG
Organism: Microchloropsis gaditana; assembly: GCF_000240725.1. Lineage (NCBI taxonomy): Eukaryota > Eustigmatophyceae > Eustigmatales > Monodopsidaceae > Microchloropsis > Microchloropsis gaditana. The sequence goes on from NW_005803849.1 coordinate 27,779, forward strand.
GACACATGAGGGTGCCTTTAATTCTGCCTTTGCTGCACCCACAGAAACAACTCTGCTCCCACGCACTCGAGCTACAACGAGCCTGCCTTCGGACGGATAAGAACGAGGACCGGTTTTCGCGCCATATTTCTCCACCCCTTGACCATGCCTCATTTACTACGACGTTTCTGGACTTAAATTCCGGGTGTGAGGTCTATCGCTGCATGTCGGTATAAATGCCCAATCTTTTCACAAGTTTGAGACATTCTCAAGAGCTTGAGCTCCTTCTTTTCCTTCCTACAGTCCGTTCTTCGTCTCCAAGTCCTTCTAAATATCGCCTCCCCTCCACACTTCCTGACTCGCCCCCCTCTGACATGGAGGAAAGCAAACCCCCCAGACGGATGAAAGGGGTCACCGTGTGCTTACCTATTGCCTACGGATCCATCGCCTGGCACATGACGAAGAAAACCGAGCAAGACCAGTGCACCCATCAATGGACATGTGAGTTTGTGAAGAACCCCCCTTCATCTCGAGGATGTTCGTATGGTATTGTTCATTGTGCTTTACTTAATACATATACCCGCACAGTGTATGTACGAAGTCCTCATGGGCACGATCTTGGAGCAGTCCTGAAAAAGACAGTATTCACTCTGCACTCCAGTTTTAACAACCACATTCGAGGTATGTCCAGTCCGTGGCGTGAATTTCTGTTCTTTTTGGCTTTGAGCGGTCAAAGCACATTGTGGTCTGGCCCTTATGGTCAGGAAACTGACTTGGGGTTGCATGATCTCACAAGTCTCCCCTTCTCGATCGTGACGACCCTCCACAGAGGCCAGCGCCCACCCCTTCGAAGTGACGGAGAAGGGGTGGGGCGAGTTCGAGGCCCTGATAGACGTCTACTTCAAAGATGCCCATGAGAAGTCCGTGGAGCTCCGGCACTTCGTCAAACTCTTCCACGGAAATAGTGCCACGTCACAGCCGAACAACAAGAAGGTAGGATATACGAGAAAATGGGGCCGAGGAAGGGGGGTTGCTTCGAGAGAAAATGCAGAGTAGCTCATGTAGCAGAGCAGGGGTGACCAGGGAGAGCAAGAAACTTTCTATAACAAAATTGTTAGCGAGAGACTCGGAACTCTTACCCTATGTCCACCCTGTACCCCCCGCCAGCCCGTGGTGCACGAGTACTACGACGAGGTCGTGTTCACAGACCCGACCGAGGAATTCTACCAGTGCCTCCAGCACTTGGGTGAGACTAAGACCCATCGACACACCCTGCAGGTAATAGCAGGTGGGAAACGTGCGGGCCGTGTCAAATCCAGAGCCGTTTTTGTCCGACTCAACACCTTTTCCCGTGCGGTAACCACCCCACCCCCCATCCAGGATTTGTTTCCCCTCTACAGCGACGTGGAGGACATCCGCCGCATCCAGGCGGCGCATGAATTCGTCACGGATCAGCTTCGAAGTACGTGCTTTTGTCGCTCATACGCATGGCTCAGCACAGGGAGGGGGAGAGAGAGACTGAGGTTGTCATGCGCGCTATCGCGCCTGATTAGCTTTTCTTATCCCTTTTCAACGCGAATCACAGCTGCCAAAGACAAGCTCTTGCGCGTGGAGAGTGGGGCCAAGGCCTTGCTTGAAGAAAGGAACGCAGCATCCCCCCCCTCCGGGCCTCCGCCAGCCAATGGCCTCCCCACCGCCCCAGTGCCGGCGTCAGGGGCCGCTCCATCGACTTCCGCCGAATCGACAGCCCCACCGCGCGATGCTCTTGTCTCCACAAGTTCTGGCACGACTCAAACCATAAGTTCTCAGGCGTCAGTCCCTTCAGCGGCCCCTCAAGGCCCCCCCTCCACCGCCCCCCAACCGATATCCACCGCACAGCAGGTACCATCAGCATCAAATTGAAATACGTGAGATACTGAATGGATAGTACGGTGCGAAAAACTAAAATTGAAAATTACGAAGCGAATGGGGTTCTCAACGAGTATGGGACATTGAACGTACCCTCCGAGGACATCGTTTTTTAAATCACATTAAATGGTTATTTTTCTCTCAGTTCCGGAGAAAAGATGGATGGCTCTAATTGCTTTGTCTCCATATACCCTTTCTCAAGAAACTCATGGACTCACGGCCGTTTCAAGGGCTTATCGACATGGAAAAGAGGGGGAATAGGCGGCTGTTTGTTGTCGCCAACCCTCGTGCTCGATTTAGCTCAGTGACTTCTCGCGGACAGGGGGTGCGTCGCCTGCGAGGGCGGCGATGGCTCTCCTCCCTCCACCCACCGGGCCTTTTGTCTGGCTGCTCAGTTGCACTTGGCAATGGGTGCATGTTGCTCTATACCGAGTCCATATAATATCTCGAGCCCTCGTCTTATTCTTTCGAAGCTGACGCTGGACAACCCGTGGACGAACGAATTGCTTTTTTTCGACGGCTGACATCGTGAGCTTGGAGGCGATGGAGGGGCAGTATCTTTCACTCTCTCCCACGACACCCATTCGGAAGCTCGCAGGTCCAAACTGAAAGGCTGCGGGACTTTGGAGTACCGTGGACTGTATACTTAATATGTGCATGACTTGTAGATGAAAGTGACTGGGCAAATGTTTGAACATCACGACGTGAATATGCGCACCCACATGACTCGCTCTCTGCCCCCTCCTTCTCCCACGTAGGTGGCTTCGTACTTGCTGTCACCTTTTCGACAGAGGATACAGCTATCAGCATCCATTCTGACCATGGGACGACGAACAGTGATACTGGCCGCCGCGCTTCCTGCCCTTGGAGCGGCCTTCTTGTTGCCTGCAGGAATTCGACAGTCATGGGTGGGAAAGAGCCAAGGACCACGGCAACAGGGGAAGCTGTCCATGACGCGTCAGGGCGTACAGGACAAGATGGAGCGGGCTTTCATGAAGAATGCTATCATGGATAAACGGTCGTTTGGGTACACACTGGTGGAGGAAGAGTCAGAGTACGACGCAGATTTCCGGCCAGGGCAGGATGAGGACGACGACGTGGACGGGGAGGCGGAGGTTTTCTCTCCTTTAGAGCTGAAGGCCATGTACGGCGAGGAGTATACCGGGCCCTTCAAGGAGGTAGACATTGGCTCGGGTATTGGAGACTTCTCCTTGCCCTCATACAGCAAGGGCGAGCTCATCAAGGGCATCGTCTTGGAGTACGACAACGGCGGCGCCCTCGTGGATGTTGGGTCCAAGGCACCTGCCTTCTTGCCCGGGCGCGAGGTGAGCATCAATCCCGCGGACAAGATGCAGGATATTGTCCGCCTGGATGAGGAGCTAGAGTTTCAGGTCATCTCGGACGGGGACGAGGACGGGGCGATCATGCTCTCCCTCAAGCGCATCCAGTACGAGAAGACATGGGAGTCGCTTCTAAAACTCCAGGCAGCCGACGCGTCCTTCAAGGGCACCGTGACGGGCGTGAATAAGGGAGGTGCCATCGTTCTGGTGGAGGGCCTCCGGGCGTTTTTGCCGGGCTCCCATCTCTCCGGCGTGTACGCCGACGAGTCATTGGTCGGCCAGGTCTTACCCCTCAAGTTCCTGGAGCTGAACAAGGAGAACGGAAAGCTGGTGGTGTCGCATCGTCGGGCCTTGGTGGACTCGCAGATGGACAGCATGTCTCGCGGCGACGTGGTGGTGGGCATGGTGAAGCTCCTGAAGCCCTACGGTGCCTTTGTGGAGGTGAACGGGATGTCAGGGCTGCTCCATATATCGCAAGTCTCGTACGACCGGGTGGAGGACCTCTCCCTGGTGGTGCAGCCGGGGCAAAAGATCAAGTGCATGATCGTGGACCACGACAAGGTGAACGGGCGCATTGCCCTGAGCACCAAGACGCTGGAGCCTGAACCGGGAGACATGCTGCGAGACCGACAGAAGGTGTTTGACATGGCCGAGGTGACCGCCAAGAAGTACCACGAGCGAATGGAGGCAGAGAGGAAAGCGCGGGAGGAAGCGGCCAAAGACATTGTGCTGGGCCTTAGCGAGGGACTGACGGGTTTGGACGGCGGTTACGAGAACTTGGACTCGGACCCGTTGGCGGGCTTGGACGCGTTCAAGATGGACCCCCTGGCGGGCATCCAGATGGAGCCGATCTACACGGACAAGGAGGGCGAGAAGTAGGAGGTGGGGCGCCTGAACACGACAACTAAATATGATCAAGGGCGGCCTGAGGAAGAGAGGGGCCTAGCGGGCGAGGGATACCGGGGAGGGGTAGACAGTCAGAGGAACCCTGTGAGGTGTGGGCGAAGAGGCTCACAGTGTGGGATGCGAAGCCATCAAGGGCTATGATAATTATCGCAACAGTCACTGGAGCACCTGTGTATGTGCTCACCTGTCTATTTGGTCGGACGCGATGCGCGTGTGTGATAAAACGACCTGAAAAATGGTAGGAAAACCCGGAAGAATACAGCAGAAAAACAGAGAACCGAAAACAGCCGAGTATGAGCTTCGAACTCATTGACCGGAGACCTTTGTTTTTTGTTTTCCTCAATCACAGAGCTCTCTTTCTCACGTATTCAAGATGCGTCCTGATCCGATAAAGGGCAAAGAAAGGAGGTCGGCCAACCTCCTCTGTCTTTGCTTGAAACGCCACTGTACACTTTCTGTTGTGCCACGGTGCACGCCCGCACTGCGATGGAAACGGATCCCTGCACGCACAGTCGATTCTCCTTGTATTCCTACTCGTACTGCTCACGTATTCGCGGCCAAATTTACAGAAAGGAAACACTTTTTTCAGAGCTCTCTCCCGAAATCTACTGCATATCTTCCTCAGTCGGCGCCATAGCCTGCTTATATAAGGCCACTGCCGCTGTCGCGTAGATGGCACCAACGCTTTTCATGCACTAGTTCCGCTAGATTTTTTTTTGCGGTGACTGAAATCGACGATACTGCCACACGTTGAGATGCCCTACCCGACTACACCCCTGTACAACTTCAAACATTCACCAGAATTATGTACTAGAAACCGTATGCACAAACAACTGGGAGGAGGGGAGATGCTCCGCAATATGTGTGATCAACCCTTGTTCTTTGCTCTCCTTCTCGGCGCCGAATTCTTGCATCCAGCTAGTCCTTCAGTCCTTCCCCCCTGCCTTGTGGTAACACTTCCTCCACTGGCGTTGAAGAAATGTAATTCAGCAGATCAATCCGCGTCGCTACACCCGTCACCACAGACCGCGTCGCGGAGGGCAGTAGACCCTTTGCCCCCGGGACCGCGCCACCCTTGGCGCCCGTGTACTGCAACTGCTCTGCTACCACCAGGGCGTAGTGATCCCTGTCGAAGATGTTGGCGAGGTCGCCGAGCGTGTCCCCCATGTTCACCTTCCTGAACTGGGGATAGAGCGCGCTCGTGATGTCGTCGTCAGGCTGCACCCGGTTGGACACCAGCTTGGCTGTCAAGTTGCCCTCCGTGACCACGCCCAAGATCTTCCCGTCTACGGAGATGACCGGCAGGGTGTCAAAACCCTGGGCCGAGAGCAAGCCGATCGCCTCCTTGCACGACACGCCGGGCGCGATGGTAATGGGGGTCTGCAGGTGCAGGTCCTGCACGCGTTTCTTGGCCCACCACGTTTTGTACTGAGGGCGGTCGATGAGCCGCCCGTCCGCGAAGCCCGCCTCCAGCATCCACTTGTCTGAAATGAGCTTGGTCATGTAGTTTCGACTCGAGTCTGGGAGCAGGACTACCACGCGCTTGCCCACGGGCAGGGTCTTGGCGATACGCACGGCGGCGGCCATGGCAGAACCGCAGGAACCCCCACAGAGCAGGCCCTCGTCTCGGATCAGACGCCGTGCCATGAGCAGAGACTCCTTGTCGTCCGTCTTCACCCACTCGTCCACGAGCGCGCGGTCCAGAACCGTAGGAACGAAGTCATAGCCGATGCCTTCCACCTTGTACGAAGTGAGACGGTCCCGCTCGTTCAGGGCGTCGGGCTCCGCCAAAATCGAGCCTACGGGGTCCACCCCCACAATGGTTAAGTTGGGCAGCCGCTCCTTGAGCTTACGACCCGTGCCCGTCAGCGTCCCGCCTGTGCCTGCCGACACCACCAAGAAGTCGATGTGACCGTCGGTTTGCTCCAGAAGCTCTTCCGCGGTGTGGTCGTAGTGGGCGAGGGGGTTGGACGGATTGGCATACTGATCGAGGATGTGCGAATTCGGGATCTCGGTCTGCAGGCGTTTGGCCACGCCGATGTGGGAGTCGGGGGAGTCGAAGGCAGCCTCTGTGGGTGTACGAACGATTTCGGCCCCTAGTGCCTTCAAGATGTCGACCTTTTCACGGCTCATTTTCTCGGGCAAGGTAATGATCATTCGATACCCCTTGATGGCCGCCGCCAGGGCCAACCCGATTCCTGTGTTTCCCGACGTGGGCTCGATCAACGTGTCCCCTGGCTTGATAAGCCCGCTTCGCTCAGCGTCCTCGATCATGCGTTTGCCTATACGGTCTTTAACAGAGCCCCCTGAATTAAAAAACTCACACTTGGCAAGAATCTCGCATTTGATGCCCTCCGAGGCAGTGATATTGTTAATCCGCACCAATGGCGTGTCTCCAATATGGTCCAAAATGTTGTTCAAGATCTTAGGCTTAGGTCGACGTGCCTCATGAATGTGCGGGGAGGCTTCTGTCGTCCAAGGCGTCCATGTGCATTTCACAGGCCCGTCGGATCGACCCTGACGATACGTAGCCCCATCGGCAGCGTCCGCGACGGACGAGGACGGGGACGACATGCGTTTTTTCTCTAAGTGTGGACAGCTTGTGGCCGAATCACCGCCAGAAGAGCTGCTCTTGCGTTTGCTGCTTTGCGTAGAGGGCATGGCGGAGGTCTACTGGGACTTCTGAAATCAATCCGGGAAGGCAGCAGCAACAGAAAAAAGCGAAAGAAGTCGTCTGTTACAAAATATATGCCCAAGCAGAAGCAAAGCGAACAGCGTGAGCGATAGCTGTGACCATGATGACAACATTCCTGCTCGTGGTGCGTGAGAGCGGGCATATTGTGCGTTGTATGTGGTATTTGACTTGTTGCAGGCACAAGAAAGAGCTCGAATCCCGCCTTCCCCTGTGCGGGCATGGCGACAGAAAATGATGGCCCCTCCGCGCCCTTTTCCAGTGTCTGAACTTGTTGCAGTGGGCTAGGCCGAACAATTTTGCTCACATTGCCATGTTTTTGCAATGTTCACATCGTGACCGGACGCGGCCATGTGGGGTGGATCACCCCACGTATAGTGATCCAGCGCCTAGCCACATTCAAAAGGTTCCTTGGAGTTCAAGCGTACCCACAGCCTTCTTCCTCCCCTAAATCCACGAACGAACATACAGAGGGCCTGTCGGCGCCGAACGAAAGGCACGACATGCAGCAGGATGGGGGGCAGCACTGGCATCAGTTCCCGCCTCAGCATGCAAATCAGGATTACAGCACTCAGCAACAGTATGGCGGACATGTACAAGTCCCTCACGCGGCCCACCAGCAGCTGCAACCGGGCGTGAACGTGTTTAATCCCGGGGCCTATAAGCAGCAGCAACAAGCGCAACAACAGCAACAGGAACCGCAGCAGCAGCAAGAGCAGTTTCGTCGAGCTCCGTACGGAGGGGGGCCTCCGTCAAGTTTCGGGCAAGGACACCAGCCCAACATGGACTTTGGCCTCAACGCCATTACAGCAGCAGCAAATAGCCAAGCATTCAGCATGGGGGTGGGAATGGGCCAAGAATACTTGAATGCGAGCGTGAGTCGGTACACTCCTTGGGTCACCTCGGTGTGGCACGGTCTCAAATATTACTTCGCTGTCAACCACCACTACGTGAAGCGGAAGCTCTTCACTCTCGTCTTCCCCTACAGAAAGAGGCATTGGAGAAGACAGATGAAAGACAGCGGAGCAGCAGGCAGCAGTGGGGCGTACGGGCAACAAGGAGGCAACGCTGACTCGGCTAGTGCGATGTACCGTCCTCAGTACCAGGTCCCCATGCTGGATGAAAACGCCCCTGACTTGTACATTCCACTCATGGCATTTGTCACTTACGTGCTTGTTACTGGCTATGCGAAGGGCACCAAGAACTCTTTCACGCCCGAGGTTCTGGTGGAAGTAACGTCCTCGTGCTTAGTCATGCAGCTCTTGGAAATTGCCGTCATTCGTCTAGGGCTTTACCTTCTTCAAGCCCCGGCAACCCTGCTCGATCTTTTGGCCGTCACCGGATACAAATATGTGGCATTGAACTTCAACATGGTTTTAGGCCTCAATTTGGGTCCTCGCGTTTACCTTGCGGCAATGTTCTATACCGGGCTGGCAATAGCGTATTTCTCTCTCAAAACGTTTGCTCAAGCTGTTCGGTTAGCCGGGCCGCGTGATTTGGCCTCGGCTCCTGTCCGTGTCGAATTGATGGTCCTTGGTTTTGCGTTGATGCAGTTTTTCTCAGTTTGGTGGCTTGGTTATTCGGGTGATTTAAAAGCATCTGGTTAAGTGTCGAGTCATCAAAAGGAATAGTGCGTATGTGTGAGTGAGGTCGGAACTCCGATGGCTGGCGTCGAAGAGCTGTTTGATAACGTGGAGCCGGTTACAACTGGACTGAGCGGGAGGAAAAATGCATAACACGATGCTGCGTGCCGTGCGCCAAAAAAATGTCTCCGTCACTCCGGGGCGCCTGGGGAATTATCTTGGCGACGTGTTTTTGCCAATGATTCCTATGCCGTTTCTTCATTTTCTCTTTCTACGACAAACCTTTTTTCTTCATTTTCTCTTTCTACGACAAACCCCGCCTTGAGACCGCGAGCATGCTAGGTCCATCTCAACTTTTCTTACGCCCCCATGGCCCCTTTTGCACGCACGCGGACGGCCCTTGTCTCCCGTCACGTCACCTCAGAAACTTCAAATCTGGCGATGGCGCAACTCGGCGGCTCCCCGGCAACGGCGATTGCCCTGTCCTGATCGAACATGTATCTCACTGCCGTGATAGCCGCCGCCGACGTCAGACCACCCTCTCTACATTTAAACACAGGTATTCCCTTCTGTTTGTGGTGCTTCTCCTTGGCTGCCTTAATTGTGCTCGGAAAGCTGTAAAGACGGAGCCGAAAGCTGCGAGATCTCATGTCGTCCGCCGCCGCAGCACCGCCGAGCCCGATTCCACTTTATAACCATGGAGTCCTTACAGTGGATAGCATTTTCCATCCCGAAAAAGTGAAGCTGCCTATGGGAAGTCTATGTTTGGTGCAAGAGACTGCCAAAGGGGTGAGTTTCCGGAGAAGTCGTGGGACGCAAAGTTTTAGCCGTATTGCACTCTTTCCGTTGCCTAATGCCGCCTCACGACAGCTGTGGAGGCCTTCCTCATCGTACCGTGATTGCTGTCCATTATCTCTGTGGTCAGGCATCAGATTAAATAAGAAAGGATTGCGCAGATGAACACCACATAACAATCACTTTTTGTCACCTTTGGATCACCCCTTGAAACGTCGAGAGCTAATTCTGTCACACTCTTAAAATTTCTATCAATACAGACGGTCAGGTACTGGGGACCCGTACCAGAGCTTGGTGAAGGCGATTGGGTGGGGGTGGAGCTCGAACTGCCCATAGGAGACACGGACGGGTCGTACGCAGGCAAGACATACTTCGTGGCCCCCCCGAACAGGGCCATCTTCATCAGCCCCAACATTGTCACGCCCTACGACGAAGAAATGTCTTCCGTCGCCATCATCGACGACGTGAAGAAACGCTTGGCGGCGAAGGAACTGGAGCGGAAGCGAAAGGAGAACGCCGAGACATGGAATAAGCTGGATAACCACCAGGAGCAGCTCCTCCTGAAACACGCCCTTGTCTTGGAGAACATCTTCGGCCCCTGCACCCGTCGGGTCAACGTGGACGAAATGGACCCTATCGAGATGGAGGAGGGGTACGAGGGACCCCGCCTGACCTTCCCCTTGACAGGCGACATGCTGGTGGACCTTCTGGAGCACTTTAAGAAGGGCAAGCCCCTGCACATCAATTTCGCCCTCGACCTTCTGGCTCAGTCACGGAAAATTTTTGCCGCGGAACCCACCCTTCAAGAGATCTCCATCCCGGAGGGGAAAAGGCTGACCCTCGTGGGGGACCTGCACGGGCAGCTGGCCGACCTCTTCACCATCTTCACCCTCAACGGCCTCCCCTCCCAGGACAACGAGTATCTGTTCAACGGGGACATTGTGGACCGCGGGCAGTACGGCGCGGAGGTCCTCTTCTCGATCCTTGCCTTCAAGTGCCTGTTCCCCAAGCAGGTCAGGGTGAACCGGGGCAACCACGAGAGCCGGCAGCAGAACCGCCTGATGGGCTTCGAAGAGGAGGTGCTGACCAAATACCCGGGCCCGAACGGACGGGTCCTGCTCGCCGCCTGCCAGAAGGTCTTCGATTGCATGCCCCTCTGCGCCCTCATCCAGGAAAAGATCTTCGTGGTCCACGGAGGCCTCTTTTCCAACGACGCCGTCTCCCTCGACCACCTCCGTGGCATCTCGCGGAAACGGGAGCCGCCGGTCCACTCGGACGTCTTCGAAGATCGGCTCTACGAAGAAATGCTCTGGAGCGACCCTCGGGCCCACCTGGCGGGAAAGCAGATCTCCACGCGGGGGGCGGGTATCGAATTCGGGCAGGACGTGACCTTTGAATTTCTACGCACGAACCAGCTCGCCCTGATTGTCCGGAGCCACGAATGCGTCGCCGAGGGATACGACCTCGTCCACAACGGCCGTCTCATGACGCTCTTCTCCGCCTCCCGGTACTGCGGGCTGCAGACAAACAAGGGCGCCTTCCTGTCTATGAAGAAGGACTTGCAGCCAGAGATCCAGCAGTTCTACGCGCATCCCATGCAAGAGTCGCACTGGACGGCTCCCGCGGCCTTGGGGCTGACGGAGCAAGCGGCCATGGCCCAGGTTCTGGAGGAGGACATGACGAAGATGATCATCGTCACGCTGTTGGACCACAAGCCGTCCCTGTACTGGTACTTCACGCAGACAGACAAGGGGAAGACAGGGCGGGTGTCGGTGGAGGAGTGGGCGACGGGCATGAAGACGGTCTTGAAGCTGGACCTGCCCTTTGCCTCCTTGGCGAGTCGTCTGGCGGATGTGGAGGAGGAGGTCGTCGAGGTAGATAGCACGGGGATTAGGGAGAGGCGAAAGGTGCAGCGTATCAGCTATGCCAAGTTTTTGGATCGATACAGAGTGGAAGTGACGGGCTCTGACGCGGTAGCGGCCGCGTGGCAGGAGGCTGTCATCGACCGAGTCTGCGAGAAGCTCTTTTTGGCCCTCCGGCGTGGAGGCAAAAGTCTGGAGGGACGCGGGCAGAAAGGAAGTTTGTCGCAGTCGGGGTCGTCGGTGAAGGACGCGTTCGCCCTCTTCGATGTGGACCGGGACGGGCGGATCGAGTACGAGGAATTTATCGGACTCTTGAAAAGCATGGACGTAGGCCTGTCAGAGGCGCAGATTTACGAGTTAATGCGCGGGATGGACAAGAACAAGGACAGTGTGATCGACCTGGAGGAGTTCACGTCGCGTTTCGGCATCGTTTTCACGGGCTATGTGGACAGGGAGAACGAGGGCGTGATCGTGGGTTTGTCGGCGGCAGACAGCAAGCTCCTCATGAAAATCGGGAAGCGGCTGGTCAAGGAGCGTAAGCAATTGGGACAGGTGTACGGGGAAATCACGGGCAAGCCATTTCCCTCCCTGGTCCGCAAGGCCTCGACTGCCGTAGAGAATGAGACTGGGCCGCAGGACGCAGTCGGGGTGGTGATGGAGGATGAGGAGGAAGATACCATCTCCTACGAGCAGTTTAAAGCTTTCGTACGCGAACTAGGGGTCGGGCCATCCAAGGCCTCTGATGAACAACTTTTGCGCCTGGCTCAGCACCTTGACGTCGACGGAAGCGGGACCATCAACTTCGCTGAGTTTTCCCGTGGATTTAAAGTGGCAGACCTGAAAGAAACACGCCCGAAGTTGCGAATGTCTCGTAATTCGGTGAGTTTGGTCAAGGTGCCAAAGCAAGATGGCGCGCATTTAGTACGCGACAGGGGCTTTCTTTCTTTGGAAAAACAGATATCGGAGGATGTGGGCGGCATGGAGGATTCAGAGGCTAGCGTCAGCGAGCCAGGGTGGACAGATCGCATCATACAGCAGATGTCTAATTTCCTGTTCCAGTACAGATTAGAGTTGGCTTCTCTGTATCGAGCGATAGATGTGAATAATGACGGCGTAGTTTCGGCTGAGGAATTTCGAAGTGGCTTTATCAAATTGAATCAAGTTTTCAATATGATGCTTACTGAGGAGCAAATTGACCTCTTGATGGAGGCAATCGACCAGGATGGCAATGGTCAGATAACGTATAACGAGTTTTTAAAGGCCTTCAAGGTAGTCGATACTTGTAAAGATTCTCCGAATTCCTCTCGCTCTTCATCGCCGACAAGTAGCTTCAGCAGTGGAAATGGCGGCCACTAAGTGATGATTACACCATTTAAAGGATAAGAGTGTAATTGGGAGACATGTATTGGAAGGGATACCAAATAAAATGTAGGAATGTCGACCGAATACTTTATCTGATCTTTCACTTTGCTTCCACAAAAGCAGTGACTTTTCCAAGGTGACATTTTATTCCATTCTGTGCAGGCATTGTTTTTTTGGGGACGACTCGACTGATGTTGTCATCGAGAACCGACCTACAAGGAGGGGTTGATCATTTTCAAGATCCACAGCCATATGCGAATGCATCTTTTCTCAGATCTTGGTCTTTAATCTTGCCGACTTGGACTTTCTATGCTCTCTCAGTTGGCTCCGCAAAGGAAGCGGTATAAATTCCTTGTAAGTGAGCTGGACTTCTTCTTGCGCGGCAAGCCCCAACCGTTACGCTAACGGCTCGGGGAACGAGTAACCGGCACGTAAGACGGCGATTCGCGGTATTCAACATATAAATGCGCGGCTTGGCCTTTGACATACCTTACTCCGATTAATCGAAAGAATCATGCAGCTTACATTCAAACTACCCATTATACGCGTCAGCTCTTGTTCAATAAGCCTATCCTCCAGAGGTATCTGTCAGTTGTAGACTTCACCCATCACCGCTGTGCTAGACAGTTTCTACGCCCAGCATGGTCAGCGGCCACCCGCGAAATGGGCTTATAGGTAGGTTACCTGACCATGTGTGATTGTTGTTGCACCATTCCCCTAGACAAATCACTGTGACCTAATTAAATGCGCTCAACGCTTTCATTTCCTTTTCCATAAGCGCGACAACATGCAGGGATGAAGCAAATAATTCTCCTAGCCCTTGTAACTGTGACCTGTTTTTTCTTCGTTTCAATGTGCTACCTCTTTTCTCGGAGTCTGCCTGTGCTACAAAGCCGCGAAGGAAGCAGCGGGCAATTTGTCCAAGTGTCAGATGCAGCGAGTTCTTGGGAAGCTGCGGGTCGGAGAGAACGGCTTCCATTTTACGGGAAGGAACTATCACGAGAGCAACAAACAAGCATAGAGAGCTTTCTAAAAGAGTGTAAGTTTGTAAACCGAATATTTTTTATAAGTAGCAATGGTCTCGCTGTCCGCAGGGAGTCAGATGTTTTTTGGGAGACATCTTTAAACTGAAGTACTCCAGTTTGGAAAAGCTTCCTTCTTCGTCGATGGATTATATCTTAATTTTTGAAATTTTCCATGATACCGCGCTACACAAATCAAGCAGGGGGAGCGAGTCACGGTAATAATGAGCACGAGCTTCTACAGGCATTTGTCGATTTTTCTGAGATGCAGAAGCGAGATATCAAGGAAACACCGATGTCTGATATAGACCATGCTCCTGCCAAGAAGAGTCGTCAAGATGCAAGGAAAAACAACACGTTGCGCGACGAGGTGGTCGAAAATTTATCGATGAAAGAAGAGAGCCATTCTCTCGAGCGAGTGCTTGCATCACTCGGAAATGAGCGACCTGATGCTGAGACGAACAGCGTCTCCCAAAATATGTCAGAAGTGTCTGATTCCTCGAGATCATCTTTTGATGATGGCGCCCTTGCGGAAAGTAGAAAGGTCACACCTAAGCCAAGGACCGCATCAGTGCCGGGAACAGAGACCTTGGAGGAAGCCTCTGCCTCCACAAGCTCAGACAAGGAGGACACTGCTAAAGCTGCAAACAGCTTTGAGCTACCCCCTCAACCTCCTGAGCTCGATTTCCTGGCTACCTTGCTCGAACAATACCGTGTAGAGAGCCTCTTGTGGGGCCAAGTAAAGCAGCGGGATGATATTGAAGGCAACAAATACCACCTTGAGGTGCTTCAGGAGAAAATTGCCAAGTACCAGGCGCTCCCAGAAATCGAGGCATACGTAACCAGATTTAGAGAAGCAACAATTCAAGCAATCCGTCACCGACAGTCGAATTGCTCGCGGACGCTGCTGTGTGTTTTGAATAAGAAGTGTGGGTTTGGGTGCCAGTTACACCATGCCGTGCATTGCTTTACCAATGCTGTGGCGACACGTCGGGCCCTGGTATTACAAGTGCATCCATGGAGCTATTCCTCTCATTTTGAGACGTACTTCCATCCAGTCAGTGAATGCTCACCAGATCTCATTCCTAAAGAGCAGCGGAACCGACGTTCCTTTCACGAAAACCACGATCATGCCTTTTTAAACATTGTGGACCACGATGTCACTGGTTTTGAGCCGCCCTTCCTGCCACCAGACGTCATGTCGCACGTTCGGAAATTCCACACAGAACCGCATGTCTGGTGGGTTGGTGTCTTGTCTGCGTACCTTATGGATTTGATGGACCCGTCCATCATTACTTACCCTCCCGCCCCCTACACGGCGCTGCATGTTCGCCGCACGGACAAAGTCGGCAAGGAAGCTGATTTCCATGCGCTAGACGAGTATATGCCTCGTGTTCGGCACCAAAATGTCTACCTGGCTACGGATGATCCCAGCGTACTTGAAGGGGCGAAGATAAAATACCCAGAATACAATTTTTACGAAAACTTGGCGGGGGCCGAAGCCGCCAAAGTGTCGTCGCGCTATACAGACGCATCCCTGGAAGGCCTATTGCAAGACGTGTTCGTCTTGGCGCATGCCGATTACCTAGTGGGTACTTTTTCTAGTCAAATCAGCAGGCTTGGTTACGAGCTCGCACAGACTCTCCACGTGGACAGTATTTACAAGGCCCACTCAATCGATGGCGGCTACTACTTCGGTGGATGGATCCCATTCCAGCAATGTCTTATCGAGGATTACCGCGGATTTCCCCGGGGATATGCGATTCAGTACGATTTAGGTGCCAGTGAGCGCACAGGGTTTCTCAAAGACGAGAAGTCACAAGAGCACTTTCCGTTCCATTTGACCGAAACCTGCTCCCCCTTTTACGCAAATTTATTAAGCGATAAAGAAGTTGTGGCGCCCCCGCAACCGCCGCCGCCACCAGCTGCAAAAGCGGAAGACGGGCAACAGATGGATAAAGATGACAGTACGGAGGCCAATCCTTCGCAAATCCAGAATGACCCCGAGGAACATAAGAGTGGGGACTCACCAGGAATGGAAAAAGAGCAGGACAGGGAGGGAGCTGGTGATGTAGTATCGCATCCAAAGCATGCGCAACGGATAGAGCACAGGACTGGAAATAGGCCCAACCAGGGATCCGCGAGGCATGCCTTTCCCCATCATACTGGGAAACATAAAGGGAAAGGGCGAGTTCATGTGAAAGCTATAAAGAAGGGTAGACGGCTGGAGATTCTGAAGGAGTAGCAAGAAATACAACCCTGCTGGACATTTCGGACTTCGAAATGTGTAGGATGAATCGTATGGATTTTGCTGTGTACGTTGCGTTTCCAAAAAGGTAGTGAGTGAGTGGACTTGACAATGCCGAGGATAATGGCGCGGGCAACAGCAAAGCATCGTGAACATAGTACATTTCAAGGGGAGTAGTGCAGTGACAGTACAACTTATCCAAGTAGGAAGGGGTGAGGAAAACCTATCTGCCGAGCTGTCAGATGCTCAATCACCAAATCATGATGCAATTGCATCGGTATGTGAAGCAAATAACGAAACAAAAAACTGTTCAAGAGGAAATGATGCGAAAAAGTTTGTGATCGTAAATAGCCTGGATAACCATCCCCCAGAACATCTCTCGTGCAGCCTTTAACACAGATGACGCCTTTCAAAAGTGCTCCTCTCTCAAACACTTTTTTCAAATTCTTCGCAAGAACATCAACAAAACTTGAATCTGGTCATACATTTCGTATAAATGTCAGCCAATGCCCACTCATGGATCGAATCCCATTTGCCGGATCTTCCTCTCTGCGAGCCCGGAAATTGCCACCTATATCTAGTTCATAATCTGGAGCCACGTACCGCATTCTGCCGGGAGAATCCTGGTCTCCTTTCGGTATCTTTTCACTGAGCATCTTGGATCGCAGCGACGCCGGGCAGCGTGCGACCCTCTAGCATCTCCAGGGACGCCCCCCCACCCGTCGACACGTGAGACAGCTTATCCGCCAGGCCCGCTTGCTCCACCGCCGCCACGGAGTCCCCGCCGCCGACGATAGTGGTCGCCCCCTTCGAAGTCAGCTCTGCCAATGTCTTTGCGATGGCCGAAGTCCCCGCCGCGAACTTTTCAAATTCGAACACCCCCATGGGCCCGTTCCAAATGATGGTCTTGCAATCCGCCAGCTCCGCCTGGATCATCTTGGTCGTCTCGGGGCCGTTGTCCAGGCCCATCCAACCGTCGGGGATCTCCGTGGCAGGCACGACCTTACTCTGCGCGTCCGCCGAGAATTTGTCGGCAATTACCACGTCGGTGGGAAGAATGAGCTTCACACCCTTCTCTTTCGCCATGGCCTCCAGTTTCTTCGCGAGTTCCAAGAAATCTTCCTCCACGAGCGAGGATCCCACCTGTCAATGTGGCGGAGGTCAGTGTCGGAAATAGGACACGGATGGAGTCAGCTAGTGACCGAGACAGCACGCGTTCCTCCCTAGTCCCGGATAAGCCTTAACAAGCCTCCGAGAACGTACACCGTGCCCTTGAGCCTTGAGGAATGTGAACACCATGCCGCCGCCGATAATGAGCTTGTCCACCTTGTTGATCAGAGTCTCCACCACCGTAATCTTCGTCGAGACCTGCAGGGTCGAAAGGAGATGACCCAGGGCGGGGTCGGGGGGGTGTACATTCAGCAGTGGCCTATAACGAGATGCATTTCCCGCAAGTCAAGATTGGCATCACAATAACTGGCGTCTGCGACCCATCGTCGAGGGGACCCACGGAGAGAAAGAAACGCGGAGCAGACGAGTCGGCGGCACTCAATATTCGCCCAGACACGCCACGAGTAGCACCACACTCCTTCCGAACGTCTGATGAGACGCCATCGCTTGCCTCTCGTTCTTACCTTTGACCCCCCGACAATCGCCGCAAAGGGCCGCGTGGGCTTGGACACGGCCCCATCCAGGTAGGACAGCTCCTTCTCCATCAAAAAACCCGCGCACGTCGTCTTCACCAGCTTGGCAATGCCCTCCGTAGAGGCATGCGCGCGGTGAGCCGTCCCAAAGGCGTCGTTGACATACACATCCGCCAAACGCGCAAGTTTAGCCGCGAACTCCGGCGCGTTCTTCTCCTCCTCCTTGTAGAAACGAACGTTTTCGAGCAGGAGGACCTGGCCCGCAGAGAGGGCTTCCACTTGCTGCTCAACCTCCTCTCCCACGCAATCCTTCACGTACTTCACCTCGGAACCCATCAACTCGGAGAGGCGGGTGGCCACGGGCGCCATGCGCAAGGACTCGGTAACGCCTTTGGGGCGGCCCAGGTGGCTGCAGAGGACGACTCGGGCGCCTTTCTCCTGTCCGGGGTTGGCAACACGGGGGAGTGGAAGGTCGCGTGTGAGGTATTCTAGATAGTTGAATAGACCTACCAAAAGCGCATTCACTGTGCTTTGATTGGAAACACCAGAAGAGCTGCTGAACAGGCGGGCGCAGGCAGGGCACAAGATTCCTTTACGGCTGGAGACCATAACATGGAGGCCGAAGAGCCAACACTGTGGTGAAGTACGTACCACGAGAAACTTGATGGTGGGGAGGGCAGCGCGGATGCGCGTATCGTCCGTGACTTTCGCCTCTTTGTCGAGGGGAACTGTGACAGGAGAGAGGGGAAGTGGGGAAGCGGTCAGGGTTGGGAGTGACCGCACGTAGATCCTCATGACACCAGACCAGTAAGACGTACCATTGAAGTCCACTCGACAGAAGACACGTTGATTCTTGAGATCGATCTTGCTTGCCAGACTTTTGAGGGTTTCCTTGCCTAGGGTCGTATGGTGGGGCATTTGCAGCGTTGAACTTTTTGTTCCAAGATGCGTCGGGGCGAGCACGTACAGCTCAAGACCTACTCACCAGACATGACGACGACGATATAAAGCTTAAGAAGGAAGAAAGTCCTGTTTATACAGCGCAAGTGCGCAAGGATGAGTGTGCATGGCCCAGGCGGTACAAGCCCGCGACGTAAAGATGCGATGTACTGGGTTGCGCAGGGAGGTTGTTTGGATACCTCACAGCCTTATCTATCATCGACGCGCCCTTATTTCCACACCTGGCCGACAACGCATTTATCACATATCCGAGCCGGACACCGATTCATTCCGATAACGATTTGTGTCTCGGTTAGAGGCATCTATTGCCTGACTTCGCCACAGCGTTGTCTTCCTTCCGAATCACAGCATCCTGCTCCTTCGTCGCTGAATCACACGAGCTCCCACGTCCCCGACCTCAGTATGTCAACAAAATAGATGCCGGCAGCCATCAACCCCCCCGTGGTTCTCGTCTTGGGCGCCTCGGGCTTACTCGGTCGTGCTGTACAGCACACACTACTCGAATCGCTACCTCACGGCGTCGTGGTCGCTGGGACTGGACATTCGCGGGCACGCGGCCTGATACCCTGCGACGTTACCGATGAGACGACTTTACGCGAATTTCTGGCGGCTCAAGCGCCTCGGGTCGTCGTAAATTGTGTGGCAGAGCGACGGCCAGACGTGGTGGAGAAGGAGGATGCCAAAGCTCACGTCTTAAACGTGCGCTTGGTGGAAATATTGGCCGAGGAAAGTGCGCGACTGGGTTTCTATTTGCTGCACATCTCGACGGATTACGTCTTCGACGGGACGAAACCACCTTACAAGCCAGGAGACGACCCTCACCCACTCAATGCGTACGGCGAACAAAAACTTGCGTCAGAAAAGGTCCTCAGAGGAAAGGATTCAGGAGAGCGGGTGCGTCCGGGGCAGGGGTCACGGGAGGAAAAACAGGGGGGATGGGACAACGTGTGGACCGAAGGTACTCGCATAGAATCATCAATTACACGTCACGCAAAAGAACCTCTCCTGACACAGCCTGTGCCTGTCTTTCGCTCTCTCTGTGAATGTCTTGCTCTTAGGCCTGCGCCATCCTCCGTGTCCCAGTCCTCTACGGCCCAAGCGCCGATCTGGCTGAGTCTTCCGTCACGCTCCTCGCACGCGACGTCCTCGTGCCCCCGCGGTCCTCGCAGAAGAAGGTGGACGATTGGGCTGCTCGGTACGCCACGCACACGGAGGACGTGGCCCGCGTAGTGACGGCCATGGTGGATCGGGCCTTGACCGGGGCGGGGGAGTTGCGCGGCACCTTCCACTACAGCAGCAAGGAGCGGTCTCAGGACCTCTCCCGGGGAGCAGGAGGCGAGGAGCGGTCTCAGGACCTCTCCCGGGGAGTAGGAGGCGAGCAATGCCCCGGACAAGGGGGGGGGCGGGCATACACGAAGTACAGCATCAGCGTGCTGATAGGAGAGGTGTTGGGGAGAGCGACGAAGCACCTGGAGCCGGAGGCCAGCCCGCCTGAGGGGGGTCCTCGACCCCAGGACTGTGAGTGCGTGGATCGTGGGACGGGGGGTGCGGGGTGATGGGCGCGCGTGGGATGTATGGGCAGGCATGGGCGAAGGGGTAGGGGCCATGGTGGATGACGAGCTTCTTCCAGGAGGACCGTCCCTCGTCCCGCGCGCTTTTAACGGACGAGTCTGCGTGTTGATGCCTTGTGCGCCTGCCCGATCATCCATTCCCTTTCCCTTTCATTCCCCTCGCCCCCTGCCCTGCCACCGTCCCATAGGTGAGCTGGATATATCCGCTTTGCAAGAGGCGCTGGGCGAGAAGGCGACCAGGTCCCGGGCCCTCCGCGACGGTTTGAGAGAGGTCTTGCAGGGTATTTTAGGCGAAACGAGTGACTCATGAGGAGCGGTTTTTGCGCGGATGTCCCACGCGACGGGGATGGTAGGGAGTGGTGTAGGCGGAGAGGGGGATGTCGGAGAGCGACGCATGCAGAGGGGGCAGGGCCGGCAAATTCCTGGCGATTTCAAGTGCGAGGGCGCTCGCGGCGTTTGTCTTTTTCCTACCGCCCGAAGAGAAAGAATGGGTGGCGGAGGACACGTCTCAGCATATCGGCGAGCACCAAACAATCAGGCTGTGTTGTTTCCGAGCCCGGCATTTAATGTCTCGGGCCTGGCCCTGCTCTCTCCTGTTCCCGCGGGCTCTATCTCTTCACCCTGCACTCTTTGCCACCATCCCTCCCAACCACAGCGCTTGCAGCCAATCGCATGCCCCCCCCTCCTTCCTCCGCCGCCCGCCTCCGTCTTCTGCTCGCAGGCCTCTCCGCACGCCAGGAGAGTCTGGCCTTGCCGGGCGCCTTCAACGGGCTGGTAGCTCGGGCAGTGGCTAATGCGGGCTTCGAGGCAACCTACGTGTCCGGGGCGGGCGTCGCGGCTGGCATGGGGCTTCCTGACGTAGGCCTGGCAGGTGAGCTCAGGGGGAATCGCATTGGGGCCTTCCTAGGAGGGGTGCAGGGGTGGGGATGCGCATTAAACATGGACCGGCTCCAGTGTCGAAGCGGCTGTCGGTGACTGTCCATCCCCCGAGAGCTCTCTCCTCCTCTGTTTGCCGTCACATGTCAATCCTTTGCCTTTCGTCAATGGCTTTCTCCGGCTTTCTTGGCACGATAGGTCTGGAAGACATGACTCGCGTGATAAGGGACGTCTCAGCCTGTTCCGGTCTTCCGCTCCTGGCGGACGCCGACACGGGAGGGGAGGGCGGGGAGGGAGGAGTGCGGCGCGTGGTGATGGAGTACCGACGGGCAGGCGCGGCCGCTCTTCACGTGGAGGACCAGGTATTTCCGAAGCGTTGCGGGCACTTGGAAGGGAAAGAGTTGGTTCCTGCTGACGAATTTGCCCTGAAGGTCCAGGCAGCGGCACGAGCCCGCGACGAGGGGCGAGTAGCAGGAGAGGAGGGTGGGGGGAACGGGGGGTTGATGATCTGTGCTCGCACGGACGCCCGGTCGGTGGTGGGGGTGGAGGAGGTCATCGAGCGGGCTAAGCGGTACGTGGACGCTGGCGCGGACATGATCTTTCCCGAGGGTCTCTGCTCCGGAGATGAGTTCTTGCGCGTGAGCCAAGCGTTGAAGGGGTACAACGGTGTGAACGGGGGCGAAGGCCCTTACCTACTGGCGAATATGACGGAGTTCGGGAAGACACCTTTGCTTTCCGTGCGTCGCATGGGGGCGCTTGGGTACCATGCGACCATTTTCCCCATGACCCTTTTTCGGTGGGCAATGCGGGGCGTGGTGGAGGCCTTGGAGGAGCTTCGAGAAGGTGGGAGAGTGAGCAAGACGGCACTGAGGGAGGGGAGGCTCTTGACAAGAGAGGAAACGTACGAGCTGCTCGGGTATACCCCGGGGCGCGTGTGGGAGTATCCGAATGCAAACTCGTACAGCAGACGGAAGGGGACCCGACGCAGCGACTTTGTGCAGGAAGGGAAAGAAGTCATGGAAGAGGAAGATGA
The DNA here is from genome assembly GCF_000240725.1 of Microchloropsis gaditana. Lineage (NCBI taxonomy): Eukaryota > Eustigmatophyceae > Eustigmatales > Monodopsidaceae > Microchloropsis > Microchloropsis gaditana. The sequence continues at coordinate 49,559 of NW_005803849.1, forward strand.
GAACGAAGCGTCAGGATATGGGGAAGAGGATCCGAAAAAGAAATAAGCGCCGTTTAGTTGAGCGTCGAGGGAGAGGGTATCGATAGTCCGCTCCACACACTGCCCGATGGACATGGCCTTCAGAGGGGACGTCATCGTTTTCTGCAATTTCGTCTGGCGCGTTTTTTCCACTGCACGTGACCGATACTCCCAGTTTTCTGTACATTTAATTCACATTGCTCGTTTCCGAGGGGCCTTGAGTTAGCCGACACAGGAGTCCTCCCCCACTTAACGTCCATCTACCCTTTCCACACAGCTCTACACACTGCTCTTCTCTATCTCAGCGAAGGGATCGCACACGCTACCAAAAGCCTCCATCGAACCCTGTATCCTCACTCCTTCTCCGATGGCTGTTTCCCCTCCGCTCTTTGCTCCAATCGTCATTCCTCTCATCCCGCTCGTGGGCGAGAGGCTCCTGCCCCCTGCCCCTGAGGTGTTACCAGCACGGCATCCGCTCATCGGAAGACCCGTGGCATTCGTTAAAAAAGGGTTTCCGATAATACGCGAATCTCCTTGAGATGAAAGCTGCGGCTGCCGGTCCGTGACAGAAGGAAGAAGCATGGGCTGGATGGGAGGAAGGGCATCTGAGGTTAATTGGATTGGGCGAGCAGGTTTGGGAGGAGGCATTTGCTGCCCTGGTTGCTGTACGTTGATGGCAAGGTCAGCTGCGAGTGTTTGAGGAAACGCTTCCCACTGGGAGTCAGGGGGGGCGGCAGAGGACAAAGAGCTGGAGGATGAGGTAGATGCAGAGGATAGGGCCCCGCTGGCGGCATTGGGACTGAAAACCTCCCACTGAGGTTTTCGCGGATGGCCTTCCCAGGGGGGCGGCAGCTCATCCTGCGGCAAATTTGCAGCCGCTTTTTTAAGGGGCAACAGCTTTGGGATTGCGCCCTGTCGGGGGCCTACCGACTGCTCGGTGTTGTTCGTGTGCTCTATCGGTCCTCCTGTCCGAAAGGCCGGAGCCTCGGTCAAAGGCATCAGATCATCCTTCTCGTTCCCTGCCAGGGCGCTATTGCTGCTCAGCAGATCAACAGGCACTGCCAAGCTCTTTTTGGCGGGAATTATTGGCGACAGAGAAGAGAATGACGCGTAGGAGTAAGCTTCTTTGGAAGCGAGTGCGGGCGGAGCTAGGGCGTGGTGCAGGTCCGCGAAGGAAGAATTGAAGGCATGCGGAGCGTTCAAAATGACAGCCGGCCCCTCCACCTTTTTCTCTCCGGTCCAATGCACTGCGCGCTCCAGCATAAAACGGCGACCATCAAGAAGCAAAAAGAGGAGGTCGTGCGCCACATCCCTGACCATGCTTGTTTGCGCACTTCCCCCCAGACCCCCTCCCTTGTACTGGAGAAGGGCCCGCACGATGGTCACCTGAGACAGAGCGACAGAGAACGTCGCCTCAGGTCCGTACAACAGAAGCTCGCGCAACAACATGAGTGATTTGTGGGCATGCTTCCACTTCGAGCCTTTGCAATCGCCCAGGCGAGCCCACACGGTGCGGAGGATGGAGGGAAGGAGGGTGGAGGAGTAGGCGTCCTCCAGCACTTGCTGCATCATGCGCTCCGCCTCCCCTGGCAAGATGTTGTGACTCGAGTTGGAAGTCAGCTGCAAGACTAAGTCATGGAACACCGTCCAACGGCCGGACGTCTGTTCCGCCTCCGCCAGCAGCCCTTGCTGGTTGGCAGGAACCGCGGCTTGCTGCTGCGACTGCGCTTTGAGGGCTTTCTTGATGTTGCTCGTCGAAAAGGTCTCTCCACGCGCTCTGACTGTCTCCACACATCGATAAAAGGGTCCAACTCCTCCCTCTATCCTTTCTCTTCCTTGCACTGCCCTTGGGGCACCCATCTCCACCGCCATCTGCACTTTGCGCGTTTCTGCCAGGCGGTCGAACGCCCGGGACTGCACCAGCTCAAGGAGGAAATTGCTCAAGTGCGGCCCGTCCCCCATCAAGCCCCGGCTGCCTATGTAGAAGTCTCTGTCCAGCACCAGCTTTCCCGACCGGTCCAGCCGCAGGTACGTGCTTGCGTCGCCCACAATGTTCACAAAAAACCCCAAAAGCGCGTCCCGGAGCTGCTGCTCCTCTTGCACCAGGCTCTTGTCCACGGCCGTCTTCACTGCCGCCACCCGCCCGCCCCCTTGGCCTCCGACTCCCTCCCCTCCTCCCCCATAGCTGGGCCAGGCGATTGGATTGGAGGCTCGGGTTTGCCCCTGAAGAGAGAGCTCCCAGGACAAAAGGTTGGCCGCGTCCGGTCGGGGCTCCTCCGACTCCCTCCCCGACGGCTGTCCCGTGTACTTCTGCAGGAAGGCCACGCCCTTGCTAATCGCCTTGTCGATCCTCTCGGCCGCCTTGGCCGCCTCCACCCCCAGCTTTTGAGCAGCCTGGACGACCTGGCTGGTGTTGGGCAGGGCGTAGATGTCAGGAGCCGGGGCGGCGCCAGACCCACTGAGGTTGCCGAGGTCCAGGTCCGCGTAGATCAGGTCGTCGTGGAGAAGGGAGCGACGAAGAAGGGGCAAATGTTGGCGGCGGAGGCCGAAGACGATGGGTCGAGGAGCGGCAGCGCGAGAGAGGAGGGATGGGGGGAGGACGGGAAAGAAGTCGTGTTGCCAGGTGAAGGGGTAGAGGAGGCCAAGGGCCGCTTGCGTGCAGGCGAGAAGCATGTCCGTCTCCGAGGCAACCAAACACACTCGACGCTCGCAGAGCATGGCGGAAAGGAGCATGAGAAAGGCCTTGGGTTTGAACTGTTGGAAGAGGTAGACGACTGCCAGCGCATCCCCGGAGGGCATCTCCCCTTCCGCCGCCCCCGTGTGCCGGTGGGCCCGCGCCGCTTGCTCGGCGCCGATAGGGCACAGCTTGAGAGACAGGACCTCTCCAGGGGAGGGCAGAACCGCGTGATATAGGTCCCTCAGCACTGATTCGATGCGATCGACAGGCGTGAACAGGAGACGCAGGGCGTGCACATGCTGCAACACGTGCTGGACGATGGGACGCGCATTCGCGTGGCGCGTCAAGAAGCACAGACACTCGGGGTAGCGCTTGCCCACATCGTATCGCATGCCAAACCCCGAGGGCAGACAGCGATAGACGAATCCATGCGTGCGCTCATCTTCCGGGTCGCCGATTGAGAAGCAGTAAAGTTCAGCGCGGAAATTGTCTCCGCTGCTACTTTCTGTCACGATGCTCGCGCCAGCCCAAGCGGAAGAGGCCGCACTCGCATTGCTGACGCTAAAAGCGCTACTCCTCCCCCCTGCCAGCGTGGGTGGGGCCGCAGGACCTACTGAGACCACTCCCACCCTCTCCCCGATATTGCTGACTTGAGCGCCCAGGGCGCCCAAAGTTGAGGCTTGACGTGGGAGTTTCGGGCACTTGAAGTTTAGAGACCGCGTTTTCCGGATTTCTTCCAAATCGGGAAAGCAAATATTGATAAGATCGTTGTGATGTGGCAACTTTCTCGCGCATGAATCCGCTGCAGAGACAGGAGGGTATTCATAAGGTATGGCGCCTTGGCGTCCTTGCTGGACAGTTATCAGATAGAACTTGTCAAAAATACGAAGAGGCTGCCCAGCCATACCGCTAAGTGAGGAAAGACCAGGGTGTAGCACGTTTCAAAAAATAAAGTGCCTTCCAATCCGCACCCTGTAGAAAAAAAGCGGAAATAAATGTCATGCAACTGACGAGAAGGGTCTCGCACTGGAGAAAGGTGGGGTTTGATAGTTGTCCAGTCGGGACGATTGAAGCGATGTCGAGCATACGAAATAAAAAGAATGAAGCTGATACAGCTTCAAGCATTGCCAAGGATGGCCAAAGTCGGACCAAAAGTCGTTTGACACGCCATAGGACGGGCGCAGAGCCCAAGACGGCCCTGGCTGGGGCAATGGTAGGGCTTCTCCAGCAACGGATCAACGGATGTTCTTCGACCTCTTCGTGTTCGGAAAAAATGCGAGTTTCACTATTTCTCGGAAAACACTGATATAAAATGTCGAAATTATTTAAGTATGCTAATAACACGGATAATTGCGTGCGACTTTAAGCATCGAGTTTATCTGTGATGCTCTGGATAACTCGTGTCGCCCATCCAGTTGAAGACATCTCCTTCTCAACCATAATGCCATTGGGGACATCGTTCTCGTCCGCCCTTCGAGTAGCTTCATCCAAAGTATCACCTGTGGAAAGATGCCTCCCAATGACGCGCTCCCGAGCCACCTCAGTAGGACATGTTAGAACCCAGCGAGCATCGAAGAGCCCTTTGAGCTCACACCAAGGACTTGATGATAGAGACAAATAATTTCCTTCAACGATCACTACTTCTTGTGCCGGTGTAAGCTGTACTCATTTAGACCAAAATTTGTGGAAAAGGCAATCATAGGTTGAAGTTGTAAAACAATTGCTTTGATAAAGAGATTATGGCGAAATATCCTTCAAGAGAGAAGGTTCGCGCAAACAAAAAAGATTGTCATGATTATACTAATCCAGATTTACACAGTGTCTTTCACAGCTATACTTAAAGAGCGATTGGTCATAGATTAATGTGTCTCTTAAAGTTCCCCCGTTGAAGTTCCTTTCACACACCTCCCTCGTGGCCTTACTTGGATCTGGTCCTCAAGCGGATCCCCATAATGGTGGTCAAATGATGGGAACGATCCCGTTGATGTCCGACGTGCGTTAGTCAAATCTTGGACAAATTTGACAGCCTTGATGCGTTTTATGAAAAAATCAGAAAGATGGCAAAGTCAATATCGAACATGGGTGTATCACGAATCACACGGTAGGATTGCAAAAATAAATTGCCATCGATTCCAAACAAGTCATCGATTTGAGTGAGTACAAAATGATCACGATAGGGCATGCTGCATTTTAAGCACTGTGAGTGTCACGCACGTGAAATCGTATGCGACCCATTCAACAATCGTAGCACGTACATTAAAAGTCCAAGGCGCCCCGCGCCGGGCGTGCATTTCATGTGCATCAGGCATAGAATCCAGCTCGTGTTTATAAAAATGGTAGCCATCCATAGGAATGACTACAGTCGAGATTCCTTTATCATTGAGTCGCCGGGCAACCTCTTGGGTCAAAGTTGACTTTCCCGACGCCGGTGCCCCGCAAACACCAATCCAGTAAAGCTGAGATGTCGCCTCCGATGCATTTCCAGTGGAGGATGGTGGCAATTTCCTGATCCTAAGAGCCTCATCTACTTCGTCGATGAGGTCTGTGTATATTTTTTCCCTTTTTAGGGGGGGCACGCGCTTACATCAGGGAAACAGGGAAATCGAGTAAAGTCGCTATTGTTTGCACCTACATGGTGGATACTTGATCTCCTAATAAAACCTGTATTAAAATCATGAAATAGGATGCTAGTCATTCATTGCTTTCTAGCCTTTGAGAGGGATGAAAACGCTCAAGGAGCTTGTGCGGCTCGACGAGAAGAGGCATGCCACCGTATTTTGCGCGAAGGGTGTGTAAATATGTGGTCGACTCGAGTAATTGCGGTCGACAATTCTTTACCTGCCGTTCACGGATGCCAACCCATGATACCTCCGGCCTTGCTCTGCTCTGTTCTAATAGACCACGATGACGACGTCTAATATGCTTGATTATAAGTATCAACAACACAAAACATAGCTTGAAATTTCCTTTCCTGTTAACCACACGCTGCTAGTTGACGTTGCTGCTCTCCCAAATATCGACGATACGGAAAATGTTGCCACCTTTACCTCATGCTACACTCTCCACAGTGACAGATGAGATCTAACTCAGCTCTTCTTGCTATACTTGGAGCATTTGCCTGGGACATCTGTTGCACTCAGGCATGGATTCTCCCTCAGCATCGCCTCGCCACCTCCTCCCAACTTGTCTTGCAGCGGACCTCCCGCCAATTGATGATGGCGGCAGGTGCTGATGGAGTTGAAAATGTTCTGAATAAGTTCAGTCGGACCATCACACAGCCCAAAAGCCAGGGTGCTTCGCAGGCCATGCTTTACGCCACGGGACTTGAGCCGGAGGATATGGCCAAGCCTCAGGTTGGCATTTCAAGCGTCTGGTTCGAGGGAAACCCTTGCAACATGCATTTGTTGGGTCTGGCAGAGCACGTGAAAAAAGGAGTGGTTGCGTCGGGAATGGTGGGGTATAGATTTAACACCATCGGTGTCAGTGATGGCATCAGCATGGGTACGTCCGGTATGTCTTTTTCGTTGCAGTCGAGGGATATTATCGCGGACTCCATTGAAACAGTAATGAGTGGGCAGTGGTACGACGCAAATATCGCGCTCCCAGGCTGTGACAAGAACATGCCAGGTTGTCTGATTGCCATGGGCCGTCTAAACCGCCCCTCTATCATGGTCTACGGGGGAACCATCCGAGCCGGTTGCTCCCCCGGGCACGAGAAGCTGGACATTGTCTCGGCCTTTCAAGCGTATGGAGAGTACCAGTACGAGCGCATTGACGAGACTGAGCGGGCAGAGATCATCCGGAATGCGTGCCCCGGGCCCGGGGCGTGTGGCGGCATGTATACCGCCAACACCATGGCGACGGCGGCGGAGGCGTTGGGTATGACGCTGCCATATTCTTCCTCCACGCCCGCGGACGATCCGCTCAAGCGGGAAGAATGCGAGCGTGCTGGTGCCGCCGTCCGCAATTTGCTGGAAAAGGATATCAAGCCGAGGGATATCATGACACGGGCGGCCTTCGAGAACGCGATGGTGACGGTGATGGCGTTGGGGGGGTCGACCAATGCGGTCCTGCACCTGATTGCCATGGCGCGCGCGGTGGGCATTCCCTTGTCTCTGGACGACTTCCAAGCCTGCTCCGACCGCGTCCCGTTCATCGCAGACCTGAAACCGAGCGGGAAGTACGTGATGGAGGACGTGCAGAAGATCGGGGGGACGCCGGCGGTGATGAAATACCTGCTGGAGAAGGGTTTCTTGGACGGCTCGTGCATGACCGTGACGGGGAAAACCATGGCCGAGAACCTGAAAGACTTGCCTAGCCTGAGCGCTGGCCAGGACGTGATCCTCCCGGTGGAGACTCCCATCAAGTCCACGGGTCACCTGCAGATCCTGTACGGCAACCTGGCGCCTGGGGGGAGCGTGGCCAAGATCACTGGCAAGGAAGGAGAGCGTTTCTCGGGCGTCGCCGCCGTGTTCGACTCGGAAGAAGACATGTTGGCGGCCTTGGAGCGCAAGGAGATCAAAGCGGGGATGGTGATCGTCATCCGTTACGAAGGCCCCAAGGGCGGTCCAGGGATGCCAGAGATGCTGACCCCCACAAGCGCGATCATGGGAGCGGGGCTCGGGAAGGACGTGGCATTGATTACAGACGGTCGCTTTTCGGGCGGCTCGCACGGCTTTGTGATCGGGCATGTCAGTCCCGAGGCGCAGGAAGGTGGGCCCATCGCCTTGATCCAAGACGGGGATCCCATCGTGATCGACGCGCATGCCGACCAACGCCGGATGGATCTCTTGATCTCAGACGAAGAGATGGCGAAGCGAAAGGCGGCATGGAAACCGCGCCCGTACCCGGCCTCTCGTGGCACGTTATACAAGTACATCAAGAATGTGGCCTCGGCCTCGGAGGGGTGTGTGACAGATGAGTAAGGCGCCCGCCGAATGAATGACTGGGAGCAGATTGCATTGGATCAAATTCAAAGGAGAAGGAAAGAAGGCCGCAGAAGATCCGATGGTCCGTTCTTTTCGTTGAGACATGGCGGTAGAGTTTATCAAAGAACTAACACACTTTTTGAGACCATAACGGCCGAAGGTATTGGTGGCATCGACAATGCCTCTTCATCCGGGACGTGCTTTTTTTTTGGCAGACTGTACCTGTTCTTCTTGTACATGCTGGGAACTACCTTTACTGGCAGGGTCATCTTGCCTGGATGTAGTAAAAGGGGCCCGATACTTGATGGTGATGGAAATTTTGTCCGCTCATCACCAGGTAGAGGTCGAGCCGGATTCCGTGGAGAAGGCGGCTTTCGTGTATAAATTTGAGCAATGAATTCCTCGGAGCTCCGTTTGGGATGCGAAATTTGCCGGGACTATAGAGCAGGCTAGCGGATATGGTCTTCAAAGGGCTGAAATGGAAAATCCTGGCTGTCTTTTTCGACGACAATCTGGTTTTCATCCGGGAGTACCACGCTCTCGGTACGAACATCCATGAGGGCATTTGTACTCTGTAGGAGTTCACATCCAGAATCAGCGATTGTTTCAGCCCCAGTATCATTACTACCTGTTGGTCGACTATCAAAGTTCCGAGCTTTATTTCGATCTCCGCTACTCCCGAGGTTTCCGAAGCTCGGCCGTCGGCGCCCCCCAGCGTAACCTTTCCCTAACTCCACTCGGATTTGTTGTTTGATTCTATATTCTTTTCTCACCACTCTGCATCGATACAGTTTCGGTTTGCTCCTGTACCTAGGAGGGCTGCTACATCCTGTGTACCGGCTAGCCCGACATTGTCCTTTGCCGTCGAATGGCGTGTCAACGGCACTTCACGCCATGCCAGACGAGCTGATGCCGAACGCGCCGAGGGCGGTCAAAGTCTGTGCGAGTGGAGGATAAGGGCACTCCCGAACTACATGCCCCCGGTCTCCACACCGGAAGCAAGTCCATGATTGTGGCTTGTCGTGACGTGGATTGTGAGGCCACAGTTGAGGGCTATCCCTACAGAACTACCTGGTGTCCATGAGGGGCCCTTGTCGCCCCTTTCGTCCATTGTCCGACATTCCCTGCATAGTTTTATCTTTTTTGACTTTATCTCCACTGCTCCTTTAAGCTGAATTTGGGCCTGACGCACCTCTTCGTTTGCGTTAGTGGCCGCTGCAACTCGGTCGTCCATCGCATGGATTGCGGATTTCCTTGCCCCAGTCGAGTATAAGCTGCTGTCTTTCTTTTCCGCTCTAATCAACGCGTGAAGAAACTTTGTGTTGAGGTTTGGCCTTCTTGCATGCTCAACGTCTCAATCAGGACGTTGACAGGAGGAGCCACCGCATTGACCAGCCTATGGAGGTTGACAAAGAGCTTCTCATCCTGTAGCTGGACCTCCGGCCTTTGCCGGGCATCCGCTGAAGCCGAGTTGTATCGGTCTCCTAGCTCCGTCGGTTCCTCCTCCGGCAAGCGTCGCAGACTGTTGAGGGCTGCTTCTCCTTCCGCCCGAGTTCGTCGGGAGCGCAATGCCGAAGCCAAATGCGGTGCGATGTCAGATATCGACTTCAGCGCGCCGGATCCCTCTCCGCGTAGAGCCGTGAGAATCCACTTCTCTGCCTTTGCGTGTTCAAGAAACGCACTACTCTCTCCCAGAAGTTAGAGGGCTCCTGGAACTGTGACCGCAGGGTAACGCTTGTGAATGATGCGGTTTCCCTTCACGCTAAAGGTGGCCCATCGTCTCTCCGCAGCATTGCTTCCCAGGTCACATCCTGACTGTGTCTCAGCGGTTAAGTCGTGCTAGGCTGCACGAATATAGGTCACCTCGGTGTCGATGAGTTGGTGTGCGGCAAATTCCTTCTCACTTGTGACCGGATTTCTCGTTGGAATACTAAAAGCCGATCGGTGCTCATGCAAAATCCCTTCCACCTGCGAGCGAACGACTGCTTGCTCCATTTCTGTCAGCGACGCGATGTAACTCTTGCTCAATACCCGCTCCCAAGCCCTCTCCTTCGTGACGAGCATGTCTTGTTGGAAAAATCGAGTTGTCAGGGGTCCTGGGAAAAGCCGCTGCGCCTCTGGAAGGAGAAAGACCTCCTTCCAGTCCCCATGACGGTACTGGGGGATGTTGGTGTCGTACTTCTCATAGATATCGCGCAAGGACGCCACCCAGGGGACGGATCGGCTCTCCATGTTCCAGAGCAAGGCCAAGAGGCCTCCAGGGCGAAGCACGCGGTGGATATCTCGAAGGGCGTCTAATGTGCTCATCCAATGGAACGCTTGGGCGATTGTCACGGCGTCGAAGGACTGATTACGGCAAGGGATCTTGTCTGCCGTACCTGGCAGGCATGGGATCTCGGGAAGCTTTTGCTGAAAGACCTCTCGCATCGCCAACACCGGTTCCACAGCGACAACGTGAAATCCTCTGCGCTTGCTTATTAAACAGGTAAACTTGCCACCGCCCGCTGCTAAGTCCAGTACATTTGTACTTTTCCCCAGATCTCTCTTGCTTAATCCGATAAGTTTTGCTACGTAGTTCACGGCCGCTACAGGATAAGATGGCCGGGTCCTCTCGTATCCCTCCGCCTGCTTTCGGAAGCCTGCAGCCGCAACATCGTGTATCTCGCGAATATAGACCCTTGGAATTATGAACCCAACACTTGAGGTCAAATTTAATTCCAGCCGCCTTCTTCTTATTTTTAAAAAAAGCATGCTTGATGGCGAAGTAAATGGGAAAGAAAGGTAAGGAATATGGTTGGAATGAATTTTACGCATCTTTCGTCTTGAACCATTTCATCCAGGCTATATTGCGCGTTTCCAGCCAAAATTGATCGTGTTATAAAATCTGTTGCTAAATAGTCCACTTTTTATGTTTTCGAGCGGAAGTTTGGTCAGGCTGAAACAGTGAGAGGGTCACATTCCTTGTTTTGGCGATGCCGGCCATGGGGTTGATGTCTTTTTCCCTGAGATGATCAAAACCTCACGTGCACGACTTCTCAACACCAGAGGTTTGTGCCCGGAGGTTTCATGAACATTTGGTTCTATCATGGAAGAGTTTGATTGCGGGATTGATTTGATCGAAGTGACTTCTCAACCTCCCCACCTCCGTCAACCACTACCTCCTCACCCTCCACAGGTCCATATAGGATGGCGTCTTTGTCCTCTTTTAGGAGGATAGATCGACCAGTAACGACATCAGTACCAAAACAATATGATATCTCTTCATCAATTCCTACAGTTCCACCTAGAGCACCGGGCACGAAGCCTTGGATAAATGGCAACACCCTAATTTCGTCGGGGAACAGGGACCTGGACAGCGTCTTGGGGGGGGGAATATGTCTGGGCACAGTGACGCTTGTTGAAGAGGATCGCTTTTCGGACCATGCCTTGGTTTTATCGAAATATTTTCTTGCTCAGGGCGTAAGTGGAATGCATCAATGCCTGGTGATAGGTGCTGAGGGCAGTAAGGCGGCGCTTCAAAAGACTTTCGTTGTCCAGCTTCCATTTGATCTAACGTACAAAAAAAATCAGCAAGAGCAACAAGAGCGAGAAGACAGACCATGTACAGGAGGAAGCGATCCATCGTCCGCTCTACCGACGGGGCCCCTGTCCACCTTCTCCAGGGAAATGGGCGACTCGTTGCCCTCGGTGGGGGGGCCGCGCCATGACCCCCTGAGCATCGCGTGGCAGTACCGGAAGTACATCAACACACCGACACCGCCCCCAAGAGGATCGGCTCCTACCGCACCCGCTTCCTCCTCATTTTGCAACAGCTACGACCTGAGCCGAGACATTCAGCCGGAAGTTCTGGCAGCGGCAGCGCCGCCGGTGGTGGTGGATGTGAGCGAAGAGGAAGAAGGGCAGCAAGAGCCCTCCTCCGCATGCTCTCGCGTGTATCAGTCGGTGGCTAGTGCCATCAAGTCCCTTCCAGAGAACACTGTTCTTCGCGTGGTCATCAAGTCCTTTTTGACCAAGACGGGCGCCTGGGCGTCGGCCCACGAGGGAGAGCCCCTCCTCCTCCTCCATTCCCTGCGCCGGCTCATCCGCCATCACCCTGTGGCCATTTTTGTGACCCTCTCCGCCCACCATATCCCACAGCGCCAGCGCCGACTCCTCGCGCGCGTGGCAGACACGGTCCTAGAGCTACAGTCCTTCGCTGGGCACCGGCATCGCACGGCCCCCGAGTTCGAGGCCTTCGCCGGCTTCCTCCATATCAAGGCACTGCAGCATCTGAATGCGTTGGCTCCTATCAGGGGGCCGTCCAACAAGCTCGGCGTGAAGCGGGACCGGCGAAAGCTGCACATTGAGCCGCTCCACCTCCCCCCCGAGGGAGTGCGGACCTTGACGGAGGACGTGGAGATGCAGAAGCGGGGGAGGAGGAGGAAGGAGGAGAGGGGGGGGGGACCGGG
>NW_005803848.1:0-61612 GCF_000240725.1 Microchloropsis gaditana
TTGCCCTCGTACACATACGGACCCCCCCCCCCAAAAGAGGCAGCAAACGCATGATAGGCCTGCGTCAGTCTGGTATCGTATTTCTTTACGTGTTGCATGGACACCTTTTATCATCAAAGCTATGCACTCCTTCATCAGACCCTCACTGTCTGGCACCGCTTGATGGGCATCGGTATTACAAACCTCATCCTGGGCGTCTGGGCCCAGGGAGACGTCGGACCTTGTAAATTTACCAAACCCCCCCCAATCTAGAATCCTCATCCCTTTTCCTAGTAATGCATGTCCCGCTTCACCGTCGCAGGGTCTACGTTCCCGTCCAAGTCCTTTCGCATCATAAATCCGGGGGCAGGCGCCGGTTCCTTCAGCGTCGTCTTCCCGTGGGGGCCCTCGCACGACACCTGTCCATTCATGGGAAGAGAGCCCCAGCGGCCCATTTTGGGAGGATTCCCTTTCTTGCAGGCCTCCAAGAGCTCGATGGTGGAGGCCGGGGTTAGGCATTCCTGGAAAAAGCGGGGTAGCGATGTAAAAACGGAGGACAGACGGTGAAAGGGTGCTAAGAGGATAACGTGGGCAACATAAAGCGTGCCATTAGTTTTGTGCTGAAGAACGAGCCTCCAACTCGCCACTTCTTAACGCCACCTATCCGAGACTTTAACTCCCGACGCTCCCGGACTTACGTAGTAGTCGTCATTCAGCTGGACCATGGGGGCATTGGCGCACGAACCCAAACACTCCACTTCCCGCAACGTGAACAAACCGTCTTTGCTCGTTTCTCCCTCCTTGATGCCGAGGTGCTTTTCGATGGTGGCTCGGATCTCCTCGGCGCCATTCACCATACAGGGTGTCGTACCGCAGAGCTGAATGAAGTACTTCCCCACCTTCTCTCTGCCAAATGTGAAAAAGCGTAAGAAGCGCCCACAGGGTGGCAAGGAGATGTAGGCGTTAGTACGAAGGAGAGTTGTAATGGCTCTCACAGCTTACAAGCCGAAACTGTCCCCACACCTCCATTGCCTCCCCTCGCACCTGTTGAACATGGTGTAGAAAGTGGCCACCTCATAAACGCGCATCGGTACCACCCCCACGATGGAGGCGACCTTGTCCATCGCCGCCACGGGCAGCCAGCCTCCATTCTGCCTCTGCGCAAGGTCCAGCAGGGGAATAATTCCCGCAGCTTTGTAGTTGGTCGGATACCGATGCAAAATCATATCGACGCGCTTGTAGTTCTCTTGAAAGAATTCAGCGTTGTCCATTAAAAAGAAGAAAGGACGAGAGAAGATTATGTTTGGAGGTAAATCGAGAAGCGAGCTTCTGGTAGTGCGAGGCTTGTAGCCATATGAACGCTGCCTGCTCATCGACGTCTACCTACCTTCGGAAAAATCCCACGCATCCTTCACGCTGTTCCCCGGCTCATCTTTGTGTTGTGCAGTGGGGTGGTAGTTGGTCATGAGCCTTGCCCGTCCACTGTGGAACCCAGCGCCTGTGACCCGTGTCAGAGCATGCCCCTGCATAGCCAGTAGGAGAGGTGAATAAGAATATACGTCAGAGAAGGAATCAGATCGCATCAACCCAGCGACCCTGCAACCTCAGCGGCTATTTTTATTCAGGATTACCTTGTTAAATGCAGGAACGCGCAGAATAGAGCGGCTCAGGCGACCTGCAACCGCTGGAAGCATAATTGTGTCGCTCAACTACACAAATTTGAATCCCCTGCCACTCTTGCTCTCCTGCAATATTCATGTGAAGGTATATGAAAAGTGAGTGTGCCTGAAGTCCCTCAGAAGTCTTGCATTAGTTGCCCTTCTCCCACTTAGTACGGCGCATCTGGTCTGGCCCTGTCCTAGGATGCCTATGCCGCAGTGTAGGAGCGACCCGTGCACGCTTCAATCATGCTGGGCAAATAGATAAAATAAGAGCTTTCTTCCAGTAATATGCAAGCACACGTCTTGCGTGGCGCAAGATGACTGACCGGGCTGCGAGAGCCTGGCCTATCCGTGCTAGTAGCAGCTTCGAAGGCGGACACAAACTGTGCCGCACCAGACAGGCAGTGGAAGCGAATGGAAGCAAGTATGCAGGGGAGTGTGCCAAATCGTCACAAAACATACTGCCTGGTGCGATTCTTATAGCCGTGCACATGCTTCATTGAATGCATGTTGGCAGGACCTTTCAACATATTTTTTTCCTCGCACCATTCTTTGCTCTTTGGCCCTGACTGACCCGGCCTTCCTTCTCGCTTTCTCCTTGCAGTTTCTATTTCCACAACCAAAAAGTATACAGAATAGAAATTAAAAGATGAGTAGCAACAGCAGCAACACTAAGGCTGTCGCTGCGCTGGCGGAGGAGCTGAAACAAAAAGGCATGATGACGTTCAAAGAGGAATTTCCGGCCAAAATTGCACTTTTGACTTCGCTCTTGGAAAACGAGCTGCTGCGTTTAGAAAATGATGCGGTGCTTCCCCCAGAATCAGAGGTCACGCCAGTCATACCACCTATTTCAAGTAGTGAAGAGAAAGGAGAAACTTCGGCGGCAGGGGGCCGGAGAAAAAAGCGGAAAATGACAGAGACCCAGCAGGCAGCCGCTTCCGTCATACCCGCCGCGCATGTGGACGCTCCGTCACATTCGGACTCAGAGGAGGAATCGGAGGACGAAATTGGGCACCTAAATGGGCGTCACGGCCATGCACACTGGGACTACACGCATGACTTCGCCGTGCCTTGCAACAAGACTATCATGAAAGTGATCGAATTGCTTAGAAAGGAATGGAAAGAGGCGGTTGAGCTGGTTGGCTGCGTGAAACTGTGGATTCAACTGAGTATTCCCCCCATCGAATCGGGTGGTCAGTTCCACGTTGGGGTGCAGGAGGAGGTGATTCAGGAGCTGAATCGATTCGAGGACGTGGTACGAGGGTCGGCGCGAGGTGGGGGGTTAACAGGAAATATGCGCCTTGGACTTGGCGTGAATGTGCTCACATAGATTTTTTGAGCCTGATTTCCTCTCCCGACAACTCCCTCCAGGCGTATAACTACCTGGAGAGCCCTACCAAATACTTCCAGACGCGAGCCAAGTTGGGGGCGAAGCTGTCACGGCACCGGTCCGTGTACGACTACCGGCAGTCCCTACTCGAGGCAGACTCGCTCGAATACCTCAACCTGAAAATGGCGGCGACAGAGCTGCGAAACTCGGTGCGTACTTTGGTGGAGCAGCCAGGTGGAGCTGGAGGATTTCGGTGGTGGACTCGGGAACGACTCTAGGGCTTTGGCGTGTCTATGTGTGTGACAGGAGAGACGCCTTTCGGACGCGATTTGCTGGGTTGCGTGGCAGTGGAAAGTGTGCCAAGGCTCCATTAGATCGTACCCACTCTGGGCAACCCGATAGTCCCGCACTCAAGTCGCCCGCTGACCGTGCTTTTACCCTTGATTCCTTTACCCATCCCCACCCCCACCATGCGGCTCACAGTACTTGGTTGCCTACGATCTGCTTTCTAAGAACGAAGACAAACTCTCAATCAAGGACCAAAGCTTTGGCTCCCGCATGACCATTTGAAAGAGGTCCGATCGCGCGCAATTTCTTGGTGACGAGAAAGATCCCACGTTGTGCCATAAACAAATTAATCGCAAACTGAATCTCGCGACGGTTCGCAGCGGACACGGCACCACAATCATGGCGGTGTTGATCAGATTGGGCCTGGATTTGGCCCTGAAAAGCTCAAATTCTGGGGGCGCACAAGATGAAATTAAAGATAAAACCGCGATAGCATCAATTCGTTTTTTTTGTCTGTCGCTTAATGTGAGCCTTTGGCCTCCTATAAATCAGGCATTTGCTCATTTGCTCACTATTTTTCCTTCCTCCTTCAATTCCTCCTTCAACGTTCCAGCTCTATACTTATTCCTTCTCTCCCAGAGAGAAAGGCTTGTATCCACTTTCTTAATACGGAGGTCCTTCCTACGCCCCTCGCAGATCTCTTAAGGCTCGACCGACTACTTACACAGCCGTTTTCTCGTTGGCATCTCCCTCGTCTTCCAGGACACCTGCTTCCGGGCGAATCTTCTGGTAGATAGAGGGGAAAGCGCCCTCGCAATCGTACTTTTCACGCATCTTGTCATAGAGTGCGTGGTTGAACATGAGCCTGAACTCCTTCTCGTCCATAAAAGTGTCTGCGTACAGGCATTGGTAACTTGTGACACACAGAAAAAGGAAGGAAGGGATCGTGAGAAAAGAAGCTTGACGTTGGGCGTCAGGAATGGGGCATGGGGCTGATGAATCTAGGAGATGCAACCATCCTCAGGGATTTTTCTTACCCTCCTACATCCCGTGTGTACTTCTCCATGGCCCTAATGCGGGCCTTGGCATCCCAAGCTTCTTTTCGACGGACTTTGTCCGGAACTATAGGAGGAAGAGGAAGGCGGGCGAAGTCCGCGATAGGAAAGAGAATTCATCTTGGCAATCTTGGTACCCTCAACCCGCGACGACACAGTCTGAACTCACCTCCATAGACACCCAAGTCGAAGAACATTTGGCAGTTCTTGCCAGGAATCTTCTTTGTGGGATTGCGAAGGAAACCTTCATGAGCAGGCCCGTGGTCGAAGATAGCGATTGGGAAAATAAGAAGAGGATAGATCTCGAACCACTCGTGGAACAGGTTGATGGAATGTGCCATTTCGTCCACGGGGATGATGCTGGGAACAGGGGGTAGATGTGGAGTTTGCGTGAGAGTGTTTACAGGGTCCTGAAGGAGCGCGCCTTCCTAAATACGATGCCCTCACTGGACTCACATGTCTTGAACCACGTGCTTGTAGACCACCTCTCGCCTGATCTGAGGGGTCATGGTCAATTTGATAAAGGAGACCTTGGGCGCTCCCAGCCAGCCCAGCAGGCACCGGTAAAGGGGATGGTTTCCGAAGGGGATCAAGTCGCGCAGCTCCCAGAAGATGGAGCGAGTGAAACGGTGGTGGTAGTGTCGGACAGGGATATACTCGTCGAAGGGGCCCTTGTTCGTCAACGCTTCCTCCACGTGCAAGTAGTACCAGGGCTTCCAAAAATGGTTGACGCCGTTCACTTTCCTCCGCTTCTCGGGGCTGTCCACGTCCGCAAACTCCCCGACCTGGATCACGCTCGTCTCCTTGCTATACACCGTCGCCTCCAAGAATTCTGGGGGGTTCTTCGCCTCGCTCAAAGCCTTCATCTGTGAGCAAAGCTCCTCTTGGGTGTGGCACGGCAGGTAGCGCACGTGGACGTAGGGCTTTATCGGGATGATCTTCAGCTCCACCGCCACCAGGAAGCCCAAGGTCCCATGCGACCAGGGCAAGGCGTAGAAAAGGTCAGGGTTGCTCTCGCGCGTGACGCGGAGAAGCTCTCCGTGGGAGGTGACGATTTCGAAGGCGAGGACGGTCTCCTGCAAGAGCCCGAAGCGGTGCGAGTTCGTCTCCATGCCTAGCCCCATGCAGAGCCCTCCGATCGTCAGGGACTCCATCTCCACCTGGATGGCGAGCTGGTACCCCAGGGGAACCAAGGTGCGGGTCATGTAGCGCATGTCCACCAGCGGCTCGGTGCGAACGAACCCCTTCTCCACATCCACGCGCAGGATGTCGCGGAGGCAGCACTCGATTTTGCTGCAGTCCTCTTTGAAGGTGGCGGTGCGCGTCGACCTTGAAATTGCGGTGGAAAGACAATCAGTGCCCTGTATTGTTCATTCTGATTCGCTGGATCGCATCGGACCCCCAAAAAAGAACACTTGGTCTATAATATCCAGGCCCCGATCCACGCGAAATTCTATCTAAGTGCACGCTTACATGGTCAGCCACGACGCCCGAGCCGTGCACATGGTCCTCTTGCCTCGCAATCCTGCAGCATTCCAGCGCCTCACTTGCTTCTGCACGTGCCGGACCCGGGCGTCGTGGAGTCTGGGCGCGACCTGGAACGTGCGGTAGAACCAGTCCCGCACCTCGAAGTACTGCTCGAACGCGAATGACAGAGGGAGGACGACCATGACCATGACCACGCCGCGATACTCCGTCATCCATTCCATCCAGAATCTAGTAAAAGGATCCATGCCTCTTTTACTTTTTACTTTCCCCTTCGCGACACGGGCTTTCACCCCCAAAGGAAGCGCAACAATGCTGGCAAGGCACACTCCTCCCAACGTCAGTAAGGCGGGATATAAGAGTGAGCGCCTGTGGAAGAATAATGAGGCATGATGATCCGCAGTCTGCATTGGTCAGAGCCTTATCTGCATCACGCTGGGCGCTCAGGTTGAACCACTCGGCGGCCGGCACGATGCGCCGAGGGTTCCGGGGTGTGAAGACAATGTCGGAAGCTACTTACCCGTTCCTCTGCATTGCCAATGTCGTGATGCCCTCTTTCACAGTAAGACTTTCCCGCCACCAGCAGTAAGTAAGTGATGAGGAGTTGGAGGCTCTGTAACACGTGGATGCCGACGGATGAGAAGCTGGTATGTCCCCACTGAAAGGCCGCTACCCCTAGGAGGCTTGGAAATATGGAAAGACAACACCCATAGCGCGCGGCATTTCAGATTGATCGACGGAGGACGAGCCGGTCGCCGTCAGATTTTTTTGTCTGGTAACCACGATTCTTTGCTGGGCATGTGCCAAGCTAAATGAGAGTGAGGGGTACTCATCGCGATACCATTCCAGCCGCAGCGTGTCCCCTACCAAGGTATCATACCCTGCTGCCGCCTGCGACGCCTTCAAGAACAAAAAACTGACGCAAGCATACACACAGGGGGAAAAGCCGCGCCAGAATGCCTCCCCCAGTATCAGCCAGTGTGCTCAAAAGCCTTAAAAAGGCCAGCATCGAGGCTCTTAAGTCTCCGAGTGCCCCGTCGAAGCCTCAGGACTCTCCCCGGGATGACCTCGACTTGCTCCCCCAACATTTTCAGCAGTTCCAGGACCGGGCGTATTGGGACGCTTTCTTCCGGGAACGCAAACAGCGGGCTTTCGAATGGTATGGAACTTATAATGATTTGCGTCCCTTTGTTGCGAAAACGGTAGAGGGTTGGCGTGCAGGGAGGAAACGCGAGCGCGCGCTAGTGATCGGCTGCGGTAACTCGGACTTCTCGGCCGATTTGTACCAGGAAGGAGGCTTTCAACGGATAGTCAACGTCGATTTCAGTGCGTCGGTTATCGAGGAGATGCGATGCAAGACGCGAGAGTCGTGCCCTGAGATGGAGTGGGAAGTCATGGACGTGACGGCGGGCTTGGCGGAAGGCCTGGGGAGGGGCAGCTTCGACGTGGTTCTGGACAAGGGCACATTGGACGCTATTTTCAGTACCCCAGAGAGCGAGTGTCACGCAGACATGATGATGGACGAGGTCGAGGACGTGCTCTCGCCGAATGGGCGGTACATGGTCGTGACTTTGGGGCAGGACTTTATATTGGGCAAGCTCCTGGAACGCTTCGGTGGTTCAAGGTCAGGGGATTGGCGCCTCTCTTTGCATGCCGTTGAGGATCCTGAAGCCGCCTCGCCATTTTTAATCATTGTCGGAGTAGCGTCTCGCGGTCAAGCTGGGGAGGGCGACGGAAAGAGGATATCCGTGCATTTTGACGACGCGGGGCGCCGCCTGGCTGACGACAAGGCGAGAACTTTCCGCGCCCCGGACCTCGCCGACGTCCTCTCCCTCGTGAACATGGCACAAGAGCGTGTCGCAGTTAAACATGAACTCCGCGACATCGTTCCCGGGCGTTTTAAGGGCGAGATTCACATCTGGCTGGCACCGAGGAGCACAGACGCGACGTCTGAGATCGTCTCCGCCGCCCCAGACGGACCACGCTACACACTCAGTATCGTGGATCTCGTCCCTCAAAACCCTGCGCCCCTACCCTGTGCCGTTTTCATCATCCCTCAAGGCCGGGAGCACGACTGGCTCTTCTCCACCGCGGACGGGCTCCGGCAAGTCGGGTTGAGCACCGATTACCGCCGCCTGATTTGCGTGCGAATGAATCGGGGCCACGTCTTCCGAGACATGGACGAGGTGAAAACCGAGCTAGGGCCGGTGGTGATAGACTTTGTGCCCGTGGACCGAGACCCCGCGTACATGGTGCCCTATCTGGCGGTGGGGGACTCCATTGGGGCCAGAAGCGCGGTGGTGGCATCCGGGGAGCTGCCGGGCTGTGGCCGGTACTGTGTCGAGGAGGAGGAAGACAAGGACGAAGACGGCAAGGACAGGGGGGCGGTGGTGCGACGGTTAATTTTTTACCGCAACCAGCATGTGATCCAGAGTGAGGTGCGGCTAGTGCCATCGCCGCAGAAGGGCAAGCAAAAGGTCGTCGAAGGCGGCAAGAAGAAAAAGAAGGGCAGCAGTACGAAGAAAGATTGTGCCAGTAGGAATACCTGTCCCTCTGCACAGAACTACGCCGTCGACTGGTCCTACCTGAGTTTTGACTATCATCGCACTATGCTGGGGGGCCTCATTGCGTTGACTTATCCTCACCTCCGTCGGGCCGCGAAAGCTCAAGAACGTCGGCATTGCCTGCTAATCGGCTTGGGCGGCGGGGGGTTGGCACTCTTCGTCCGACACTATGTCCCTTGCCTGGAGGTGACGGTGGTCGAACTGGAAGTGGGCTTAGTAGACGTGGCAAAGGAATGGTTTGGGTTCAGCTGTGGCGGGGAGCAAGGCTTGCGTGTGGATGCAGGGAATGGTCATACACGGGTATTGCTCAACGAAGATGAGTCGTCCACGGAGATGGAACGATGGGATGCGATTATTGTGGATGTGGACAACGCGGACGCCAGCCTGGGTATCTCCTGCCCGGCGCCTGATTTTTTGACCGGGCACTTCTTGGAGTCATGCAGGGCTCGTCTGGTGGACGAGGGCGGTATTCTCATCATGAATGTCGCCGCCCGGTCATCAGACCTACTGGAGGGCTCTATGGAAGCGACCAGAAAGATCTTTGCATCGGGGGAAGTTCACGAAGCCAGGCCCACCGAACAGGACGTGAACCGCGTGTTGTTCGCGCTCAAGACACAGCGTCCCACGAGTGCTAGTAAGCTGTCGCTTGGCGTTCAGACCGAAAAGTGGCTCGATGAATGCTTCCCTGAAAGCAAAAATGTCGACCCTCTGGGTCTTTGCGACTTGAATATTTCGTAGCTGCGAGAGCATGAAGCGGTAAAATAGTTTAAATCTTCCCAGTCAAGCTTTGACAAAAGAACTCATGTAAGCCATGACTTCGAGGCCCGCTAATCCTTCTACTGTCGTCTACTTACTTTGCCTTTTTTTTTTGACGGCGTACAGCTCTATCCTCGCTCAAGTTACCAATAAATTTCAAACAAAAACTTCCCGGGATACCGGCATACACCTATAACCTCCGTGGCACCCAGTTTCTAACTTCCCGAGAAAATTAAAATCCCGCGAGGAAAACACGCTCGACATGCTGCGGATCGCCTCGATTTCCTACTCATGTATGTTGTCGGATGCCATAAGTCCTTGAACGTCGATTAAGCCGTTACTTTCCAAGTTCTCCTGGTTTTGAAGTTGGATACAACCGACTTACGCTTCTCAAAGCCAGCAGCCTCCGCAGCCGCCAGACTTCCTTCTGTCATCCCACCTTCACCATCCTCCTTCATGAGTCTACCCCAAGCCCTTCTCTACCAAACATCTTGGACAAGTCTTCAGTTGAGAGCCACATTTCATCAATACAAAATCATGCTACTTTACCGTGTTAAGCGATAGCCTTCAACACGAGTCCGCAGTATCCGATTTGCGACGGATCGATGGCGCCTATCACCAGGACCGATACCATCTCCTCAATTCGTTGTTTTGTGTGTCTCACACCACGTACGAGCATTTTGAAACATACGGAGCCAGGGTCCAACCCCGCTCCTCATTCCCTTCTCTTCCCACTCACGCGGCAAGTACGGCCACTGCCAACCAAGATAGCATCTCTCCGGATGAGGCATCATGGCCAAGTGCCGTCCGTCCTCCGAGCAGAGTGCAGCGATGCCCAGGGGCGAGCCGTTAGGGTTGAAAGGATAGACTTCCGTAGGATTGTTGTCGTCGTCAACATATTTCATAGGCGCCAATTGCTTGGCTACCACGAAATCCTGCGTCTCATGCGTGGAGAAATGCACACGTCCCTCCCCATGCGCCACCCACACCCCCAAGGACGACCCCGCCATGCCGGCGAACATGATGGCAGCGGACGGCTGAATTTGCACGGAGCTGAACCGCGACTCGAAGCGAGCAGAATTATTCTCGATGAAGCGAGGCTGGGCCGCCTCCGCCACATTGTGGTCAGGGTAAGGCACCCACCCAAGCAGGGCCATGAGCTGACAACCATTACACACTCCCAAGGAAAAGGTGTCCGGACGAGCTTTGAAGGCCTCTAATTGTGCCAGCACACTCGGGTTATACTTCAAGACTGCCGCCCAGCCTTTGGCCGAGTCCAAGACGTCTGCATAAGAAAAGCCACCCACAAAAACTATGCCTTGAAAGGCATCCAACGCTACAGTCTCCGCCAATAAGTCGTTCACATGCACATCAAAAACTTCAAACCCAGCAGCATGAAAAGCCGAAATCATCTCCCGATCGCCGTTGCTCCCCTCCTGTCGGATAACGGCCACCTTTGGCTTATTGGACGCCTCCATCAACGCAACGGGCGTAGGCGCTGGTGAGTACGTGAGATGCCACGTGGGCCCCGTACGAGAGGCAAGGCCCTCGTGCTCCTGGATCGCACATTCCGGATTGCACTGTAGCTTTTCCAGCTCGAACCCTGTGGCTTCCCACACGTCTCGGAGCACGGGCATACTCGCGTCTACCACCGTCTCTCCGTCAACACGCACCACGCATTTCTTCTCACTCGTCGATTTCCCAATCACGGAGGATGCCAGCCCCTGCGCTGCATAAGCGGCGGCCACGCCGTCCGCAGCAGCCGTCGGGACTTCAAGGACGATGCCAACCTCCTCATTGAAGAGGGTGGCCAGTGCCGTATGCTCGACCCCTGCGGGTAAAGTCAAGTCAACGTCAATGCCGCAGTTTCCAGCGAAAGCCATCTCCAACAGGACCGTGATCAAGCCACCGTCGGATCGGTCGTGCCCGGCGAGCAGAGCTCTGTCTTCAATCAGCTGCTGGGTGACGGTGAACAAGGAAACCAGCTTCGCGGGGTCCTCCACGTCCGGCGATTGATCGCCCAGCTGGTTGTAGACTTGTGCCAGGGCGGTTCCTCCGAGCCTGGCCTTGCTGGCATCGAGCTCCACGAAAACCAAAGAGCTCTCGTCGGGGCGTTTGAGGTCAGGGGTCACGGTCTTGGTGATGTCGCTCACAGTGCAGTAGGCGGGGACGGTCAGGTTGCCAGGAGACTTGACGACCTCGCTTTCCACCCGCGCGGCCATGGACAAGGAGTCCTTGCCGCCGTCGATGCCCACGCCCATCGCGATCAGAATATCACGCAGGGCCTTGCAGCAGTCGTACATCTTGGGACCTTCACCTTCAAACTTGGCGGCCCACATCCAGTTCCCCGCCACTTTAATGTCCGTCAGGGAGGAAAGCTTGGCCCACATGATGTTCGTGATGGTCTCTGCCACCGTCATGCGCGCCATGGCCGCGGGATCGATGAGCCCTTTGATGGGTTGCTCGCCGCACGTGATGGCGGCGCCCGTTGTGGAGAGGTGACTCTGAGCCAGAACGGCCACATTCGCCAACGGGATGTGTAGGGGCCCGACGCACTGTTGCTGTGCCACCAGTCCCGTCACGGATCGATCCACTTTATTGGTCAAAAAGCGCTTGCATCCGACGGCGAGCAGGCGCAGAACGCGGTCCAGGGCTGCCTCTGCGGTCAACCCGTCGGGGAGCGCGAGCGGGCGGAGGGGCATGGGCACGCGGATCATGGGAAACTCCTTTTGCGGCATTTTCCCCAGAACCAAATCCAGTGGCAGGTCCACCACCGTGGTCCCGGTCTTCGAGTCCTCCACCACCACCCGTCCGTCCTCCGTCACCTCGCCCACCGCCGCAATGGTGCAGTTCTCCCGCTTGGCGAAGGCCAACACCATGGGCAAATCCTCCTTCGTGGTCAAGAAGCAGTCGTTCTCCTGATACTCCGCTCCCCAAATCTCCAACGCCGAGAGCGTGGGGTCACCCAGAGGAATTTTCCGCAGGTCATAAGACGCACCCAGGGGCTCCACAATCTCCTTTAGCACGTTCCCATTCCCTCCCGCGCCTTGGTCATGTATAGAAACGATAGGATTTCTCTCTGCCAGCTCGATGCAGGAGCGAAGAACTCTGTTCAGCTTGTTCTCCATCTCCGCGTCACCCCGTTGAACGGCGTTGAAGTCCAATTCGGCGTCCGCCTCTCCCGAGGCCCTACTCGATGCCCGCCCCCCCCCCCATACCAATGCGGTACGCGGGGCCACCTATCTTCACCACCACCATACCCGCCTTGGGCTCCTCTTTGCGGGCATGCAACGCATTCAGGTTCCCCAGCCCAGCACTAAACATGATGGGCTTGATGAACTCGTACCGGTCCCCATTCGGCAGTCGCTGCCCGAAGGACCGCGTATACCCCGAGACGACCGGCTCTCCGTACTTGTTCCCGTAGTCAGACGCACCGTTGCTGGCTTCGATCTCGATGTTCAAGGGGGAGGCCATCGAGCCCGGGTACTTGAACGAGGGATCTTCCCAAGGCAATGTATAACCTGGAATCCGGAGATTCCCCACACAGTACGCCGACATGCCCGCCACTGTGGCGTTGCCCCGACCGCAGGCTTGCACGTCCCGCAGTCGTCCTCCTGTTCCCGTCTCCGCGCCTGGAAAAGGGGCCACCCCAGTGGGAAAGTTGTGCGTCTCAGCCGTGAGAGTGGGGTGGAAGGTGTTGCTATACGGGACCATCTTGGAGGGGTGCCCGGGCTTCTCCGGCTTCAGGGTCGTGATGGGATACCCTCGGATCGCTCGAGAGTTGTCGAAGAAGGCGATGACGCTGTTATTGGGCCGGTCCTTCGGCAAAGTGTCCTTCACCATCTTGAAGAGCGTGTCTGCCTGCTCGACGCCGTCGATGATGATTTTCCCCCCGAAGAACCAGTGCCGGCTGTGCTCCGAATTCGACTGGCCCATGTCAAAGCACTCCACGTCCGTGGGATTACGTTGTAGGCGGTTCGTGAAGAGGTTCGTGTAGTAGTCCAAGTCCCAGTCGTCGAAGCCCAGCCCCAGCGTGCCGTTCAGAGTCTCCAAGGCCGATCGCCCCTCTTCTAAGATGGGCACAACTTGCGTCGGCTTTGGCGTTAAACCCGTCTCAAATGTCTGCAACGGCTCTGGGTAAGGCATCTCCGTCATCCGGTCGTGCACCTGCGCCAGAAATGCGGAGGCCTGTGCGTCCGTCAGAGCGGTCTTTGTCCATACGAGGTACCGGCGAGAGCGTTCAAGGCGATTGATTCCTGTCAAGCCGCAGGCCACGCAAACCGAGACAGCATTGGACGAGTAAGCTGTGCTGAACGTCAACCGGGGGCCGACTTCAAAGATCTGGCCTACCAAACCCTCCCTGCCCGCCGCTAAGACCTCTGTAAGGAAACTGCCGCCGGGCCGCGTGTGGGTCGGCTCAAAAGTCTCCCGTAAAATCCATAAGAGGCGCTATTGTGCACGTGTTCGAAAGTGAGAATGTCAGGCTCCTACTTAGATTCGTATCTTTCTTCAGCGCTCAACCCCCTGGCTTTCCCCACCCTCCGCACTACCTCTTGCTCCTGCTCCGTCAAGGGATTGGACGTGGATGATAATTGAACATTGAAGCAAAATTCAGTTTCTACAGCCTCCACCTCGGGTAGCGCAGCTTTGATCTTGAAATTTAATTTCTTGATGTTGGGCTCCGCGTACCCCGGTGCGCGGAAGAAGTGCAGCACGTCGGTGTCCGTCTTGAGCCGCTTGGTCCCATTGCTCGCCATTAGCCTTGAGGGGGAGGGGAGGTCCTACTGTGAAAATATGGTTTCAGGACCGTAAAGCCTGTGTCAGAGAACGAAGGACGCAATTGTTTTGACCAGTGCAAATTGCATGTACCGCGCATAACGACCGCCGATCTGTACACCTCGTGCATGCCCCACGCGGTAATTGAAGCTTCTCGCCTCTCCGACACAGCCGTGGGAAGACCGGACTGGCGGTCACACGGACGTGAGTCCGGGCGAACGCAAACCAAGGGGCCATGATGCACGACACCAATGATAGCGTGCAGTAAGCTCACTTATTATTCAACAACCTGATCATACGATCGTTGTGAGAGGCCTGATTTTCCGAAATAAGTCTTTGGCGTCCAGGGAGGCAGGAGGTAAGGAAGCCCCTGAGAAGACGATTCAGGAGCAAACGCCGTCCTCAAGCCATCGCAAAAAATGTCTATAGACACGACAACGTTTGCTTATAACACGCCATGAGTAAGGAATTTCAATCAAAGATGGTCAGATTGCTGCTCGCAATGTATCTCTTAATCCATAAACATTAAGGAATCAATTTACTTGTAGGACGAATCTCCATATCATACATGATACGCCATGCAAGGAAGAAATTAAATAGCGAAAAAAATTAAAAAACCGATAGGAGTTCCAGACCGACAAATAAATCTCGCGGATGCATTACTGACATTGAAGATGCTTGGGTGTGACTTGACGCGCCTCGTTGGTTTTTAATCATTTTTGGGAGTGCCCTTCTCTTTGTTGCCTTCTCTAGCACTTCTCACATCATCTCCCTGTTTCCCCCCTCCTCAGTATTGTAGCCGAGTTTCTCGTATTTCTTCTTCTGTAGAATATAGATAAAGTGTCTCGTAAGGTGTTGTGACCGCCACAAAGAGCGAAAAAGACATGATTCTCCGCATGACACATACGGACAAAGAAGCACCAGATCAGACACGCTCTCACTTTCCAAAGATCGCCGTCTATTCTAATACTGCTCAGTGACGTACCAGCTCGTCCTTCATAACGTAATAAATGAAGCCGGGAAAGACGATGGCGAGGCCGATGAGGGAAGGCACCGTCTTGCTGTTGAACTTAAATGTCTTCTCGGTTATCTCGCGCCTGCCATTCCATTCCTGTTGGCCATATAAAGAATGGAACATGAGAGTCGGAGGAGGTCACAGTGTCCAGGACGAACGAAGCTTGCTCGTTGAAATCAGATCGTCGCTGGCCGTATCGCTTAGAGCACACCAACACCTCGTCAACACTTGCCTCGTCACACTCCCACACCATGCCTAAACCTGTGTCCCTATCTTCTTTCCAGTTCATGGTCCATGCGTTACAATCATCTGTGCGCTCTACGTTTAATGTCTGACCGCATGATACGCGGCATCAAGCCCCTTCTATCCCTGACACTCACCTCAACGAAGTAGTTCTTCTCGACCAAGCCAGACAGTTGCCGCTTCTGTTGCTGCATGAAAAAATAAGAGCCCCAGAGACCCACAAATCATTTCAAATGTTCGAGAACAAGCAGGGAAAACGAGACTTTCCGATCTCATATTTCTCCATACCACGGCTCGGAGCTACTGCTAATTCTCACCTTTCCGAGACGATTACCATGGAAACCATTCCGAAATGGACGTGCTAGTGCCCGCAGCATGACCTACCACTGTTTTCGTGTGAGGAAAAGTACGAAACTCGTGGGACTGATGTCGGCATACCAGACTCCTCCGTTTTATCGAGAGGCTCAAGCCAAAGATAATCATGGGACAGGTCTTCCACTCCTGTCGTGACGCTTTCTGCGCAGACGTGTCCCACGTGAGCCCATGTCTGGCATGTTATCGCTCTAATCTATCAACAGGGCATGGGATTGTTTGAAAAAAGGTTGCACATGACAAAAACGCGTTCAAGCACAGAAATCTGCGGCCACTGCGCCGAGCTCAGTAGCTCAGCCCTCTCCTCGCTCGTCTCGGAAGGCAGAAGGGAAGTCACACGACCAACGCAGCCGCACTGCCGTTACCGTGACCCAAGCATCGATGCTAGAAAGTCTTCGCACGTATTGGATGTGCTTCGCGTGGATGGACAGCGGAGGCACAGGGCCCAATGCGGCGGTGGTTTCGACGGGCGGGGTCCGGCGCCCGCATCCGCTCCTCTTTGTGCTGGGGGATGGCGCACTGTTCGCTTTTTTCTAGGACTTGAAGCCGTCCGAGGCTGTACACCAACATGCACGGAAGTGGAGTGGACCACGCCGCGAGACGTGCGCGGCAGTGGCAGTATGGCCCAGGTCTATGGACTTCCCGCATCTTCAGGATTGGCCTGCTCTGGTTACGGTATTTGTGCATATTACCCCAGGTCGCTCTTGAATCAGGAATGAGAACAACAGTCCTTCTGCCTTACTGATTTCCCCGCGTCGCAGCTTAAGCAAGCGCGCAAGCCGGAGTGGGACTGCAGTGCCCTTCTGATATGTTACATGCAATGACAACGATTTGCCGCTCGTGTCGACCTTTGTTCTCAGCTTTGTTTTTTCTTTGTTACTGCAGCACACCGCATCGGTATCTACGGTTTCGAGAGGCACGAGGGAAAGTATCAAAGATGCTGGCATCTCGTTCTTCCCTTGGGCGCCTGCGTCCCGCAATGAGCACGGTAAGAACTTAAATATATTGGATTAGATATTTGTAGGGTTTGTTGGAGGGTGGGGAGAGCACAAGCTTATTTTTGGAAAAGCCTTTCCCTTCTTTGGAAACGGGCGGTCTGGTTGCACCTGCACCCGCACCTCGGGATGTGTCGACTTACCGCAAACTTCCGGTTGTGGTCCGTAATGTAGAATGTGGCTTAAACGATCACTGGTCTTGTGTGCTTATCCCATGCGCCGTTGCGTCCTTATGTCAGCAATTCTCAGAGATTCTATTATTCCTACTGTGAGTATCGCACTTGCCATCATCTCTGGGCTCAACAATTCCCTCGTCCTTGCCCGTGTTCAACCCAGGCATTGCGGGGCAGCATGTCTTTATTCCAAGCCCGCACCCTTGCAGGCACCCCTTTGTCCGTCCTGGACCCCAAGGGCAGTCCCACGATCGAGGAGACGTACGCCAAGATGGCTAGCCGCCTCCAGGTCGTGCGCAAGACGCTGAACCGGCCCCTGACGCTGGCAGAGAAGATCCTTTTTGCCCACCTGGACGATCCCACGACTAAAGTTACCCGTGGAGAGACGTACTTGAAGCTGCGCCCGGACCGCGTGGCGATGCAGGACGCGACGGCGCAGATGGCGGTCCTTCAATTCATCTCCTCGGGCCTGCCCAAGACGGCCGTGCCCAGCACCATCCACTGCGACCATCTGATCGCCGCAGAGAACGGCTCGGCCAAGGATCTTCATGCCGCCCAGGTGACGAACAAGGAAGTTTACGATTTTTTGGCGTCGGCGGGCGCCAAATTTGGGATCGGGTTCTGGAAACCGGGCTCGGGGATTATCCATCAAATCATCTTGGAGAACTACGCCTTCCCCGGCGGCTTGATCATCGGCACGGACTCACACACGCCGAATGCGGGGGGTCTGGGCCTGCTGGCGATCGGGGTGGGCGGGGCGGATGCCGTGGACGTGATGGCGGGCATGCCCTGGGAGCTCAAGGCGCCCAAGGTGATCGGCGTGAAGCTGACGGGGGAGATGTCCGGGTGGACGAGCCCCAAGGACGTGATCCTCAAACTCGCCGGCATCCTGACCGTGAAGGGCGGCACGGGCGCCATTGTCGAGTACTTCGGTCCGGGCGTGGAGACCGTCTCGGCGACGGGGCTGGCTACGATCGCCAACATGGGCGCCGAGATCGGCGCAACCACCTCCACATTCCCTTACACACAGAAGATGTCGGACTACCTTCGAGCCACCAAGCGAGAGGGCCTGGCCGATGCTGCGGACAAATTTAAGGCGAACCTGAGTGCGGACGAGGGCTGCGAGTACGACCAGCTCATCGAGATCAACCTGTCGGACCTCAAGCCCCACTTGAACGGACCTTTTACCCCCGACTGGGCCCATGTGGTCGGCCCCGAGTTCAAAAAGACCCTGGAGGAGAAGAAGTGGCCGGAGGAATTGTCGGCGGGGCTGATCGGTTCCTGCACGAACTCCTCCTACGAGGACATGACGCGCTCGGCCGCACTGACCAAACAAGCGCTGGCGGCGGGCTTGAAGTTCAAAGTTCCTTTCCACGTCACCCCCGGTTCCGAGCAAGTTCGCGCCACGATCGACCGCGATGGCTTGATTGGCACCTTCGAGGAGGCGGGCGCCTCCGTGCTCGCGAATGCCTGCGGCCCCTGCATCGGACAGTGGCACCGCAAGGACGTGGAGAAGGGCAGCAAGAACAGCATCATCACCTCCTACAACCGCAATTTCGCCAAGCGCAACGACGGCAACCCGGGCACCCACGCTTTCGTCTCCTCCCCGGAACTAGTGACGGCCACGGCCTTCGCAGGCACCATTACTTTCGATCCGACACGGGACACGATCAAGACACCGGACGGAAAAGACTTCAAGTTTGCGCCGCCGGTTGGGATGGAGCTGCCCCCCAGGGGCTTTGACCCGGGAGAGGACACCTTTCAGGCGCCCCCTGAGAACAGCTCGGGCTTGGAGGTGTCCGTGGATCCTGCCTCGCAGCGTCTGGCCCTGCTCGAGGCCTTCGACCGATGGAATGGGAAGGACCTGACCGACATGCCCGTGCTGATCAAAGCCAAGGGGAAGTGCACCACTGACCACATCAGTATGGCGGGCCCCTGGTTGAAGTTCCGCGGGCACTTGGACAATATCTCCAACAACCTGCTGATCGGCGCCGAGAACGCGGAGACGGGGAAGATCAATGAGGTGACGAACATCATCACGGGGGAGAAGGGGAAAGTCCCCGAGGTCGCGCGACAGTACAAGGCAAAGGGGTTGAGCTGGGTGGTGGTGGGCGACGAGAACTACGGGGAAGGCTCGTCGCGTGAGCATGCCGCCTTGGAGCCCCGGCATTTGGGGGGACGCGCCATCATTGTCAAGAGCTTTGCGCGCATCCACGAAACTAATTTGAAGAAGCAAGGCATGCTGCCCCTGACTTTCGCGGACCCGAAGGACTACGATCGAATCTCAGGCCACGACCGCCTCTCGATCCTGGGACTGAGCGATCTGCAGCCTGGCAAGCCGCTGAAGGTGTTGGTGAAGCCTGCGGGAGGGAAAGCGCCGTTCGAGATAACCGTCAACCATACCTTCAATGAGGAGCAAATTGACTGGTTTAAGTACGGCTCGGCTTTGAACAGGATGAAGGCCATGGCGAAGTGATCTGAGGGAGCGATTTTGGGGATGGAGACTGTCGCGGAGTGGAGGAAAAAGGATGAGGGGAGATAGACAGGGGGAATCGCCAGGATCACGGTGGTTCATGTGATGATACAACACTCTTTTAGGAAATAAAACTGCGCCAATAAGCCATTGCTTTTGTTTTTGGAGAACGTCCCCGTTGCTATCTATCCGTGGTGATGAGTGGAAGGACAGAGGAGAGTGGGAGAGCAGGACCATTCGAGGCGGTTTGAACGATTCGATGTCGACCACTTCGATGCGTCCAAACTCCCTTCACGCCTGATGAGAATGAGATAAAGGAGGAGCGAGATACCATGAAATGATGACTGACGAAGGGGCTGTGAGGGGCACTACAGGAAGGAGAGTCGTTCAGAGGGTTTTCTCACACGGTGGATTTTTGAGAGCATGAAATACAAGTGAAACCCCTGGCGATATCAGGGAGAAAAGGGCGAAAAGGAAGGCGTAAGGTCACAGAAGAAGTTGGCAATGGCATTACATCGAAAGAAAGGGACGAGCGCGGGTTGACTGACGGAGGCGTGAGAGCTGTTCCTGACATCTTTGTCTTGCCGTCCTTGACATAACGATTTTTCCCGATTGTTACACATTGTTCAAAGCGAACTTCTCCCTGGAAGCCTTTCACAAACCCGCTCAACCACTCCAGCTAGCCCTCTAGGTCCTCACTGCACCGACGCCCGCAACAGACCTGCATACCAGCCCAAGTGAGCGCGGAAATACCTAGCAGCCTCGTAGGACATGTCGCGCGGCACCCCCACCCGGGCCCTCAAGTAGTCCAAGCCCCGCGCAACCTCCGCGGGGGCCACAAACCCCGTGGGAGGCGGCACCGCCTCGGGCCCCTCCAACAGGCTGTGGGTCACCGCTCGCAGGGCCGCGTCGAGTAGGGGTATGTAGGCCTCGTTGGCCTTCGCGTTTGGGTCTGCCAGCTCCGCCATGACAGGAGGCACGCCCGGCTCGCCCAGTGCTCGGGCAGCGAAGGCGACCACGGCCTCGGGGTTCGAAAGCAATTGGGCTGCGGCCTCGCGCTGGCAAGACCCCACGTCTCGCGTCCTCCGAAAGGGCTCCACCCCGTCCGGTCTCACCGGCAGAGTCCAGGACCCATCCTTCCCCGACAGTTCCGCAGCATAGGGCGCAGCTTCTGGGATGCTGGAGCACGATCCGACCTGCGGGGGCATGTCCATGGCGTGGGTATACCAATCGCTCTTGATGTTGGCGAAGGACTCCCTCGACTCCATGCCTTGAAACCACCGCTCTATCGCCGGGTACTGTGGATTGTTGCGAATCACGAAGCCCTTGTAATAGCAGAGCGAGCCCGCGATCCGTTCCATGAAGGGAACATAAATGCAGTCGATCAAGGAGAACCCGCTCCCTAAGAAATAAGGACCACCCCGCTCGCTAAGGGCAGCTTCCACGCGACCCAGGACTCCCTCAAAGATCATCTTGCTGCGTTCGTTCGTACTAGTGCTTCCCGTCAGCCAACGCAACCAGCCGCTGAAAAGCTCTCGCTCCAAACGCAACAAGGGTCCCACGGCCGCCGCGTCGGGATCCGAGGCCAGGGGGAGGAGGGGGACGGCCTCGGGAAATTTATCCTCGAGCGTCTGGATGATCACGTCGGACTCGATGACGACATCCCCGTCAAGCTCCATCACAGGCAGAAGCCCGGTGGCAGAGAGCCGTGAAAACCAGGCAGGCTTCTGCCCATAGCATCGCATAGGAACTTTCTTGACCCGGTATGGAATGCGTTTTTCCTCCAAGTACATCCACACCTTTTCACAGTAAGGGCACCAGGCCGCAGTGTCGCGGTACAACGTGACACGAGGCTCATACCCATCGGGTGCATCAAACAGGCGTATTTCGGCCTTGCTCGAAGGAGGTCCGCGGCCGGCTGCGCGCAAGTCGGGCAGGGCCCGCTCCTCTGGCGTTTGCCGCTGGGAGAGGGACGCTTTCAAGTCCGCCCAACTTGGTGCAGGGTCTTTGAAATCGTTCATGCCTGCGGGAGGAGGGGCTG
Organism: Microchloropsis gaditana; assembly: GCF_000240725.1. Lineage (NCBI taxonomy): Eukaryota > Eustigmatophyceae > Eustigmatales > Monodopsidaceae > Microchloropsis > Microchloropsis gaditana. Next base: position 21,207 of record NW_005803848.1, read on the forward strand.
AACCTTTGACCATACCACTCAGCATCTGTGTGAACATGCCACCCAGCGACGAGTAACGTGTCAAAGAGGGCTTCAAAGGGTTCCTCCACGCCTTCGACGTGGTCCTGCCTGGAGATACCAAAGTGGGGGACGGAGACAGAAAGAAGCCGACAACGGTGGTGCTGATGGAGGCAAGAATGAACGTCGTAGGCAAAAGGGTGGCTTGCATCCGCATTTGCATAGCCAAGCCTACATAAGAGTGTTTAATGGAAAGGTGAGACGCTTTTGTTATGCTGCGCAGTGACGGGGCGGCATGCCAAAGGGGATGGGGGAGATCCTGAGCGAGCGCCGGGGGCGGCAGCGAGCATTTTTTTTCTCGTACCGTGCTCAGGAGGATAATTTCCTATCCAAGGAAGGACGGGTTGCGCTTCATAGACACGCTGAGCGGATGCAGTGCGTTCTTTGAAGCGCTCTGCCTGATACACATGGCTTGAAGCATCATTTCCTGCTTCGTGGACAGTCTTCAAACTTTGTCGTCTACTTCATTTTTCTCATTGAGCTGCCATGTCCTTGCCGATTAAGGCACAAAATACATGTTATGAAATAGGCATGTTTGATTGGACACAAGGAACTCAATTTCGCGCATGGCTCTATCGAAGTGCGGAAGAATTAGGTACGTTTCTCTGTTTCCCCCCGACCTTGCAAAATGCGACACGTCTCAATGGAATTTTTAACGTTGCCCTTACAGCCGCGCTGCGTGCCAAAGCGCACCACTTAGCCAAGCAAGCCATTCATGAGGGGAAAGCTGTTCCGATGCCGCATTGTTATGCGTCCCGTCTGAGCCCGGACGTTGGCAAAGGTAGCTCAAGCACGACAACAGAGGGCAACCCCTCCAGGAGTCCGAGTGGCCACCCTTCCATGGACCCGACCAAGCCAAAGCTAGTTTCGGGCATCAAACGTCCGCGGCCTGACGGTGAAGAAGAGACACAGGATGGGCTCTGTTGGGCGTCCGCGAAGGATGGACAGATGAGGGAGCTGGACGCATTGGCACCTGAAGACGAGGTAGCGCTTCTCCAGTACTTCGCCTACATGATACAGGATGCGTGCGGGCACCGGTCCGAGTCCATTAAACGTGGCCTCCACGTGCAAGCCACAGCGTTGACGTTTTTCAAACGCTTTTTCCTCAGCAACTCCATGCTGGATTTCGACCCCAAAGTCGTTTTGATGGCCTGCGTGTTCCTGGCGGGCAAGGTGGAGTACGAGTACATCCGTTTGAGCGAGCTCAAGGACGTATTTGGGGAAAAGTATGGGCGGAAGATAATAGAGTTTGAGGGATGCTTGTTGCAAGGTTTGGGTTTCTGCCTCAAGGCGTATCACCCGTACAATCCATTTTTCGGCCTCATTAATGGGCTTGAAAAGGTGAATCACGTGAAAAAACTAGGCCTGACACCAGACAGCTTGAGCCGTCTCTGCACCGCTGGTCAAGAGACCATCGACCTGATTTTGCCCACGGATCTCCCATTGCTGCACGCCCCAGCTCGCATTGCCCTTGCCGTTTTGGTGACGTGTGCGGCGGAGTGTGACCTCATGGAGCCCGTGGCCGAGTACCTGTCCTACTGCTTCGAGGAGGAGGACGAGTACGACACCATTATGAAAGAGGTGGCGCTGATTCGTCCAGCTGTAGAGGCTGCACAGGAGGAGGTGCCAAAAAGTCCGACAGAAAGGAAGGAAAGTCGGATAGAGGATTGGAGGGCTGCCATGACGCGCCTCAAGAAGGCTGCCAGATGGGGAGGCAAGGGCGAGGGAAAGAAGAGAAAGAAAAGCAAGGGCGGAGCCGCGGGCGAATGCAATGGTTCCGCGACCGATCTTGGGAAATATGGCGACGGGGATAAGACCTAAGGAGGCTTACAAATTCAAAGAAAGCAGCAAGATACCTCCACCTGGGCATCTCCTTTTTTTCAGATCCATGTTCATCCGTGTACCTTACCATCGATTGCTTATAATTACATCACCATCGATCGCTTCCAATAACATATTGAGGCATTCACAACTTCTTCAAGGATAGCTTACAGGTATACAACTCCAATGCTTCATGTTTCTTTTCCGGTCAATATTGTGCTCTTGCACGGATACCCGGTCGGCTTTTTCCAGTTGACAAAATGATGTAAAGGCACTTTGCCCCCGCGTGGCGGCGTATGATGTGTTGCCGTATTCCAAAATATGGGCAGAAAGAGATTAGAAAAAATGTCGTGCTCTGATAATGAACGACGAAGTCGCTTAGGCAACCTAGCAAAACACGGGCTTAGCGGCTGACGGAGGGAAACGGTGGCCCGATTTTGTAGAATTCGAACTAATTTGAATAAATAGGCCACAGAAGTAAGACAAGCGCGCAAGTACTATACTTCTGCAGGCCTTTCGCTCCTGAGAGGAGGGCGAGGATCATCAAGGCTTGCTTGTTAAGCGATACATTTCAAGTTCTCTTCCGTGAGAAAAGTCAAAATAACCGTTTTCGAAAAAAAATTTGGATGTAAGAGCTAAAGGCCGTAAGAGCGTGCCAATAAGGATATCCATTCCTGTGAAGACAAGACGCAGAGGGTAGGAGCTATTGCCTCAGGCCGCCCCGGCAGCAGCCCCATGAGCCACAAGTAGACCCGTTAGAGTTGAAGCCGTTAAGGCAGTTCAAGACGTTGAGCGACGACAGGAAACGGCCGCCTCCCCTCGCTTCCGTCTTACATTCGTACTGCAGGCTAATTGACTCCATGAAACAGGTACGATGTTGCGCTCCTTAGCTGGTAAAGCTGTGTGCGGCCCCATCCGCTATCAACTATCTGCGGCCTTCGCCACGCAGGCCGCCCCTCCTTTCCACTACCAAGAGCTCTTCGACCTCTCCCCAGACACAGCCACATCATACCGGAAGCTTACTAGCGATTTTGTATCCACGTTTCATGTAAATGGACAATTTTTTTTGAAAGTCGAGCCTGAAGGGTTGCGTTTGCTAGCATCTCAAGCAATGGTGGATATAGCTCACCTACTCCGACCGGCCCACTTAGCTCAATTGTCAAAGATTCTCAAAGATCCGGAGGCATCTTCAAACGACCGATTCGTAGCGTTGGAGCTACTCAAAAATGCGAATATTGCGTCAGGTCTCATATTGCCTGGATGCCAGGATACGGGCACGGGGATTGTTATCGGCAAGCGCGGCATGCAGGTTCTGACCGACGGAGAGGACGAAGCCCACCTGAGCCGGGGAGTCTATGACACGTATACGAGGACCAATCTTCGCTACTCACAGGTAGCACCCCTGGACATGTTTCAGGAAAAAAACACGAAAACGAATCTGCCGGCACAAATAGACTTGTACGCCACCAAGGGAGACGCCTACAATTTCCTCTTTCTTGCCAAGGGTGGGGGCTCGGCGAACAAAACTTTCTTGTACCAGCAGACAAAGGCGCTACTTAACCCCAACGGACTAATGAAGTTCATGGACGAAAAAATTAAAACTCTTGGCACGGCAGCATGCCCTCCGTACCACTTGGCAGTAGTTATCGGTGGTCTGTCTGCTGAACTGAATCTGAAAACGGTGAAGCTTGCCTCTACCAAGTATTTGGATTTTTTGCCAACGACTGGGAATGAGCACGGTCGCGCATTCCGAGACCTGGAATGGGAAGAGAAGATCCATCAGCTCACTCAACGTATGGGCATTGGTGCACAATTTGGTGGAAAGTATTTCTGCCACGATGTCCGCGTGATCCGATTACCCCGACATGGGGCCTCTTGTCCTGTAGGGATCGGGGTTTCCTGCTCTGCCGACCGGCAGGCTAAAGGAAAAATCACAAAGGAGGGAGTTTTCCTCGAAGAACTGGAGAGGGATGTCGGGAAGTACCTCCCGGATGTAGACGAGGCGACCTTAGAGGGGGCGGAAGTGGTAAAGGTAGATCTTAACAGGCCAATGGCCGAGATCCGTGCAACTCTGAGTAAATACCCCATCAAGACGAGACTAGCTTTGACGGGAACACTGGTCGTGGCGCGAGATATCGCACACGCCAAATTGCTGGAGAGGGTGGAGAGCGGACAGGGCCTGCCCGAATACGTCAAGGACCACATCATTTACTACGCCGGGCCAGCCAAGACGCCGGAGGGCTACGCGTCGGGATCTTTTGGACCGACCACGGCGGGGAGGATGGACTCGTATGTGGACACATTCATGGCGAACGGGGGCTCCTTCATCACCCTGGCGAAAGGGAATCGAAGCAAGACAGTGACCAAGGCGTGTAAGACTCACGGAGGATTCTACTTAGGATCCATCGGCGGCCCCGCGGCCATTCTGGCGCAGAACAACATCAAAAAAGTGGAAGTGCTGGAATACCCTGAGCTGGGCATGGAAGCGATCTGGAAGATCCAGGTGGTGGACTTTCCGGCTTTTGTGGTGTGCGACGACAAGGGGAACGACTTCTTCGCCAAGTGGCAAGTGTGAGAAGAGGAGGCGCAGGCGAGGAAAATTTGACGTGTGCACTTGATTGCATGAGGCTGCTACAGCTTAGTATGCCATGCCTCGGGATATTTGAAGAAACCAGAATCCGAGCCAAGTGATGACCGCGGTATTTAGGTTTCTCTGGCTGTTTTTTCTTTCAACTTATTTTTGTTCTGAAACGGCTCGACAACATTCTTTTCCTGCGGGTCCGACCTTAGTCGCTCCCGCTCAGCCTCCCGCCCCTGGCCCCCAATCGATCCCCCTCTACACCCTACGCCACATTCGCGCTCGTTCCCCCTCCTCATCATCTAGGCATACATGGCCAAACTCCCCTTCTTCTTGGCCTGCACCACGCTGATGGCCTCCATGAAGTCCTCGTGCTTGATCTCCACCGCCTCTCGCCGCAGGGCCAGCATGCCCGCCTCCACACACACCGCCTTCAACTGCGCCCCGTTGAAATCGTCGCAGCACCGTGCCAACTCATCGAAGTTCACATCCTCCTTGTCAACATTCATTTTCCGGGAGTGGATCTCCATGATTCGGGCTCGCGCCTCTTCTGTGGGGTGCGGGAGCTCGATCTTTCGATCCAAGCGCCCCGAACGCAGCAAGGCGGGGTCCAACACATCCGGTCTGTTCGTGGCCGCGATGACTTTGATGTTCTCGTTTACCGTGAAGCCATCCAACTGGTTGAGGAGTTCCAGCATGGTGCGCTGCACCTCTCTGTCCCCTGACTGCTCCCCCCCAAAGCGTTTCGTGCCAATCGCGTCCAGCTCGTCGATGAAGATGATCGCGCCCCCCTGCCCGTCTTCCGCGCACTTCTCTTTCGCCAGCTCGAACGCGTCCCGCACCATTTTTGCTCCGTCCCCGATGAACATCTGCACAAGCTGCGGCCCAGCCAGCTTCAGAAACACCGCCTTGGTCTTGTTGGCGCACGCGCGCGCAAGCATGGTCTTGCCCGTGCCGGGGGGCCGTGGTAAGAGAAACGTGGGGGGCGCGGTCAGCGGAAAGGGGCACTGGACCAGCACGTGCAGAGGCCCAGGGAGCAACCCGGTCCGGCGCATGTCTACTACTCACCCGTAAAGCAGCACGCCCTTGGGAGGCTTGACCCCAATCTTAAGAAACAAATCTTTACGCGTCATGGGCAGCACCACTGCCTCCATGAGCTCCTGGATCTGCTTGTCGCAGCCGCCAATGTCCCCCCACTCCTCGGAGGGCTTCGTGTCTACCTCCATGGCCTTCACGCGCGAGTCGTACTCGGCCGGGAGCTTCTCCAGGATCAAGTAGCTGTCCTTGTTGGTCCCGACTAAGTCCCCCGGCTTGAGTTCCTTGACGTCCACCAAACCAGGGATCGGTAGAAAGATCGTCTGCCGCGTCGACGTCTTGATTACCGCCGAGACGCCCTTCCGCTGGGAGTCGATGTCCGCAGCCGCCCCGTCCTCCTCCTCTTCCTCTTCCTCTTCCATGTCGAGGACCTCCACCACGTTCCCTACCAGGTACGGAAGCTGTTTGTTTAGCTTAATTTTGTCCAAATTCTCCTTTATACGCTTACGTTGGCCCTCTGAATCGGCGTCGATACTTGTGATGTCGGACTTCATGATGCGGATCTCGTTGTCAAGCAAGCGGATCCGCTGGCGAATTTCCTCAGAGGACATCTGCGTGAATCCAAGAGGAAAATGTCACAGGGAACAAAAGGGGTCAAGGCGCGTTTAAGAATAATGTGGAAAGGAGAAAGGAGACCCCACCATTACTCCGATACACCGTATCTGCGGGTAACACTCTAAGTACATATTGCTGACTCTTCTCCCCAACTGCACCCAATATCGCGTTAGCAGACACATGGGAAGGTCTCCGGGATAAATTAGCCCCACAATGCTTCCAAGACTTCCGACAGGCTTATACGTGCCAGCATCCCATGCTCGGACGCTCACCTGCATTATCTCGGCATCAAGCGCTTCTTCCGCTGCCGTCGCTGCAGCATCTGCTGCTGCTATTGCCTCATTCGAGGTTACATCCATGGCTATCCGTAATGATGCTGCTGGATGCTCTGTTCATCACGTGTGATGGGATAAGCACATCAGTGGGGTGATAGGATGATGACGGGTGCGTGCTCAGATGGCTTGGTCCGCGAGTTGAGTGACCTGATAGCCCGCCACGCGACAAAAGTGTCTGTCGAAAATGTTTGCTCTCAGGCGGCTTGAACACAGGCCCAGGACGAAGCAAAGGCATGCTGTGGTGGTACTTGCCGTTCCTCGACTTCTTTTCGTTTCCTCAGGAGCGACTCGCCAGCACCTCGCCAACTTCCCCGGCAGGAGAGATTGCTCCTTCTTGACCTCACGAGACTCACCAGATAGTTCAAGAGCCCCCCAGGGGAGGAGTGGGTGCATGAGCTTCATTGAAGTGTCCATGGTAGCTGAGGCGATTCTACATGCATTGTGAAACCTCTCACCACCACCCCGTGACAAAACACAGCGGCGTCCACTCTCGCCCCTCGTAGTCCGCATCGAAGTGCCCTCTGTCAAGGTCAGCAATCCCACCACCACGATGAGCTCGTTGTCGCTCTCGGCAACGCATCTCTCAAACCCTCACATCAAGATGATGATCGGTCCCCAGCCTACTACAGTCCGAGGCGCAGCGACTCATCTGGGCAAGCATCCTACCCAGCCCAAGGTTATTTACCCATCCGGGAAGTACGTTGTTGTACGCGATTTGGAGCAATCATGTGATTTCTATGTTTATCGTGGGCACAACTCGAAGGTTACCGTGGCCAAGGTACACACACGGGGGGTCTGAAACGTTTACAGGGGGGGATTGGACGAGTATGCGCACTTCGGGGAGGTAGACGGTTTCATGGCCACCTTGCCGTGCACGCCATGTAAATGGGCCGATGACGTGACACGTTCAACACAAACAATTTGATATGATCTCGTTGGATAGGCGTCGCTTTAAGCATTGACGGCACGTGCCCACCGTACTCGCACAAGCACAGTTTTCACCCAATGGGTGCTGGGTGGCCTCCGGAGATGCCTCGGGCAAGGTCCGGATTTGGTCCTACGACAACCCCGAGCACGTGCTGAAGCTGGAGGTGCAAGGGGTTGGGGGTGGGGAGGTCAAGGACTTGGACTGGGACCCTGAGAGCCAGCGCGTCGTAGCAGTGGGGGAAGGGCAGGGGACGAACGCCAAGGTCTTCATGCGGGACACGGGCACCTCCTTGGGCGAGTTGAACGGGCATGGGAAGCGGGTGATATCCACGGCGTACCGACCCTGCCGTCCGTTTCGATTAGTGACGGCCAGCGAGGACACGCGCACTGTCTTTTACCATGGCCCCCCCTTCCGGCTCGAGCACAGCAATGCGGAGCACACCAACTGGGTGAACACGGTCCGCTTCAGCCCGGACGGGGCCCTCTTCGCCACCGCCTCCTCCGATCGAAGGGTCGTGCTGTACGCAGGAGCGACGGGCCACCCGGTGGGCGACTTGGACAAGGACGGGCGATGCCCCCACGCCGGCTCGGTCTACTCCTTGGCCTTTAACCCGGACGGCTCCCGCCTCGCGACCGCGTCGGCGGACAAAACAATCAAGGTGTGGGCCACGGGCAGCCGGGAGATGGAAATGGAGCTGCCCTTCTCGCGGGAGAACGAGCTCGGCGAGATGCAGACAGGCGTCCTCTGGCTGGGCCCTTCGGCCTTGCTCTCCCTCTCCCTCAGCGGGGACCTGAACGTGTTCGACGTGAGCCCCGGACAGGCTGCTCGGAGGAACACGCTGCAGGGGCACCAAGTGAGCGTGACCTCGCTGGCGGTGGACCGGGACGGGGGGGCCTTCTACACGGCCTCCTACGACGGCGTGGTCCTGGCGTGGGAGGCGCGCACGGGGTCCGCCCGCCGCCTGGGGGGCCCTGTGCCGCGGACGGTCAACTCGGCCAACCACACCGGGAAGGTCACGGGCCTGGCACTGGTTCGGGGCGGGCGGCGGCTCCGGAGCGTCGGCTTCGACGACAGGTTGCGGACGGCCAGGCTGGAGGTGGCGGGGCAGGGGGGCCCGACGGGGACCTACGAGGGAGATGCGGAGGTGGTGCTGCCCGGACAGCCCGTGACGATCGCGCGGGCGGGTGGGGCCAGCGACTTGGTCACGGTCATCTGCCAGCCTGCGGTCCTGGTAGTGTACAGGGACGGGGCACTCGCGTTGACGATTGAGAAGTTGCCGTGCACGCCGTCCGCGCTGGCCATGTTTGGAGAGGACGAGGTGGCCGTGGGCGGCGAAGATTGTAAAGTCTACGTGTACGCGCTGGGGGAGGCGGAAAACGCGTCGAAGGGCGCGAAGGCGGTGCTCGGAGGGCCCCGGGGCGCAGTCTCGGCCTTGGCGTACAGCCCAGGGGGGGGGTACTTGGCAGTGGGCGACAGCAACCGGGAAATAACTATATTTGAGAGATCGACCGTGGACTTGGAGAAGGGAAGAGAGGAATGGGACAGGAAGGTATCGGGAGAATGGGTGCACCACACCTCTCGGATCACGGCACTGGCCTGGTCCCCCTCGGGGCGCTACCTCGCAAGCGGGTCCTCCGATACCCACATAATGGTCTGGAGCCTCGACGGCTCCTTTCCTCGTAGCCGAGTAGCCACGTTCGAATCCGCGCACAAGGATGGCGTGACCGTGCTGGACTGGTTGACCGAAAGCGACCTGATATCGTCGGGAAATGACGCGGTGATTTGTGTTTGGGATGTGGCTAGCGCCACGCGGGCATGATGTACGGTCAAGTATCGAACAAAACAACAAATAAACATCTTTCTTTGGACCGATGAAATGAGTAGCACTTAGGTCACGTCGATGGTCTTAATTCTTTCACCTTCTCGATCTTGCACCTATGAATTGTTTATATGTTATCTATTATGGAAACAAATGTAAAACTGACTGGTATCGACCGAAGGACTGCTGCGTGAATGGGTACATTCTATATATATTTATTTTCATCAATAAATAACGAAGATAATTACAAAAACATAGTATGGAATTTAAAAAAAATGTTTTCAATTGGGTCGTCCACCTCCCCGCCGTGCGAGACCCGGGTCGTTACATGGGCCCTCGGGCGATGACCGAGGCCCTCCTGCACACAGGCGTTTTGATGACGGTTGTAGAATACCTGGACACACTACTTAAGATATTTTGGAGATGTTTGTATTTATGAGTTCGTTGTATATAACCAATCCTTTGTTTTTGGACATGGGAAATGCTGGTATGGCGAACGAGGACACCGCCCCCCCCCGGCGATGCCCGACGTGTGATGACCTAAAAAGTAAGGCACTAAACTTTTGCTTTGATCCGGAATGTCTCAGTACCATACATCCCACCATACTATACTCAAATATTTTAGGCAGGCCCCTTTCAATCGTAATTTGTGTAGTTGGAGGGCCTTAATCCCTCTAACCTCAAGCATATTAAACTGGCGTCTCCGGGAAGAATAGGAGAAGAAGCGGCGCAGTCTCCGTGCAAGACCCAGGAGTTACACACCGGAGAACAATTATCTGAGCAGCGGGCAGCTTTAGCACAGGATTCCCCCATGCTGCGGCTCGAGTGTGCCATTCAGACATATGATTGGGGCAAGCCAGGATTAGAGAGCGCCGTGGCGCAGCTCAAGCAAGAAGGCGATGACCATTTCGAAGCGCAGCAAGACACACGATACGCCGAGCTTTGGATGGGAACGCATCCAAGCGGACCTTCGACAGTTATTGTACCCGCGGGTCCCAAGAAAATCCTCTTGAAAGATTACCTGGACGCCCATCCCGAGGCCACGGGGAGCGCGTCTGTGGCAGGTGGGGACCTCCCCTTTATGTTCAAGGTCCTCTCTATCGCGAAAGCCTTGTCCATTCAAGCTCACCCCGACAAGCGCCGTGCGGAAGAGCTGCACGCGACCCGGCCGCAAGTGTACAAGGACGCGAACCACAAGCCGGAGATGGCCATCTCCCTGACGCCCTTTGAGGCCCTCTGCGGCTTCAGGCCCCTGGCCGAGCTCTTGTCGCATTTCTCCTCCTTCCCGGAATTCAAGGCCTTGGTGGACTCTGACTTGCTCACCGCCCTGGCCAAGGTTGCGGAAGGGAGTGGGAAAGAAGTGGAGGCGAAGGAGGCGCTGAGGAAGGTATTCTCGTCGTACATGGAGGCCCCAGAGGAGCGGGCGATGGCCGAGCTCTCAGCCTTGGTGGCGCGCTTGGAGCGGAAGCAGGAGATAGAGAGGGATGCAGGAGAGGCGCACGATCCGCTTGAGAGCCTCATTTTGCGGCTGAAGGCGCATTACCCGGGGGACCGGGGCGTCCTGTGTCCGCTCTTCCTCAACTACGTCCGGCTGGGGCCCGGGAAGGCCTTCGTGATGGAGGCGAACGAGCCGCACGCTTACCTCTCGGGCGACATCTTGGAGTGTATGGCCTGCTCGGACAATGTCGTGCGGGTGGGGTTGACGCCCAAGTACCGCGATGTGCCCACGCTCCTGGAGATGCTGACGTGCGCGTCGGGGGCCATGGCCGTGACGGAGGGGGAGGTGCTCGCCAAGCAAGAGGGTCAGGAGCACCGTCTCTTCAGTCCCGGGGCGAGCATACCAGAGTTTGAGGTGGAGACCATCAAGCTGGAGAAGACGACAGGGGGGTGCTCGGCTCCGTTCGCGTGGAAGGGCGTGGATGGGCCTTCCCTCTTGGTGGTGCTGGAGGGGGCGGGGGAGGCGGAGGAGGTGAGAGGGTCGACAGCAAGGCTGTCTGCGCGGCGGAAGACCGAGTTGTCGGAGCGTGCGCTTTCCCTCCACAAGGGACAGGTTTTCTTGGTGCCTGCCAACACCGGTTTGGCCTTTACGAGCTCACGAACAAGCCAGCGGCTCTACGTCGCGCTTGCGCATGCAAATTTTCATGGCTGCCCCGCTGTATAGGCGGTGACGCACACCGATTGATCAGAGCATTGGCGCGATGAATAGGGGTGACATGGGAAGGGGGCCTGTAGTTTAGAAGGAGAGGGGGAGTCTCTGGGAGATGATCCTTTACAGCATGAATATAATGTAACACTTGTGGCGGGGTCAAAGCGCGGGGAGCGGGGGAACCGAAAGAGCCACACAGGGCGTATACATGGTAACGCGGACTCTCAACAAAGAAGATGTGGGATGGCACTGCCGACCAGAAACTGAGAGATCGCCTTCCAAACAATAAAAAGGCTCGAGCGAGAGAAAAGTCGCGTGTTTTAAAACGGGGTAAAGAATTATCCGGGCATGTAGAATGACGCGAAGATCGCTTGAGGTCTCAAACATGTGTTTTTATCGACCGGGAAAACGCTTTGTCTGATTCTTTCATTACTCCGCTGTCAAGCTCACGGCACTGGTGTCTGCCGGGCGCTTCTTGCGCTTCTTCCCCCCCTTGCTCCCATGTCCTCCTCGCTGCTTTTGCTTTTTCAGCGACCAATCCGAGAGCGGCGCCGGGAAGAAGTAGTGACCAAAATAGACAGTGAGGGTCTTGAGTTTGTAGTTCAATATGTTTTCCTCCACCTCACAGGGTCTGCCACCTGCAGCCTCTGCCAACTCCCGCAAGTCCATGTTGCGCGGGAGGAGCGCTGCCACGTTGGGCGAGGCCGACAGCACTCTCTCAAAGAGCTCATGACCGGAGACACCCCCCTCCAAGCGGATTTGTTTCAAAGAGTATGTCGGCGAAGCGAGGTATTCAGGCCCCCCCCACGGGGGGGATAAGAACAAGACGTCAGCCACGGTTCCCAGTCGCGGCAGCAGGGTGAGCGCATCGCCCAGGATGAAGTCGATGCGGTCGTCCACCCCGTACACACGGGCGTTATGTCGGGCAATCGCCAACTTGTGTGGATCGATGTCTATAGCCAGCACGTAGTGCGAGGACAGGGCAAATTGAATTGCGTTCCCACCGCAGCCTACGAAGAGATCCACCACCAGGTCGGAGCGCGCCCGCTCGGCGATATGACGAGCTATGCGCTCAGGCGTGATGGAAAACCAGCCTTCATCGTCCAACCGGCAGCCCAGGTCGAACTGACTGAAGAACCTGAAGCGCTGCATCCAGTATTTGGGGGGGGGCGCTCTCACCGAGGTGCTGGCCGCGCCGGAGGGAAGAGATGACTGAGGCGGCATCTCGCACGCTTCTGGTTCTTCGTCCTTCCCATCGGCGGAAAAAAATAAAGAGCACGGACCGTCTGTCGTGATGCGCCTCCCGTCCTCGTCAAATCGGACGTGCTTGTTCGAGAGCGCCCCCCCCACTGCGCCGTCCCTTCCTTCCACCCTGCCGTTTTCCTCACTTCCACTCAGGTCCACGCGAGACTGCTTCTTGCTCTTTCTACGATTCATTCGCATCTTAGCTGTTGAGCCAAATGCCAGAGGGGCTTTCCAGCCCATAGTTTCCAAAGTAAGCGCCATTTCCGCAGTTTCCTCTCGCACTGCTGCCTGCAGCTGATCATCGCTCTCGTGTACGTCTTCCCCTACCCTTTCAGCTCTCGCATCCCTTTTCCTCTCATTGGCCCCACTTTGAGGACTTTCGCGTGATTGCACAACTTTGTCGACTATCTGCGCAAGCAAGTTGTTGACCCACACTCGAACCCGAAACCCCCTCAGCAGCTCTTTGTCATCCAAGTAGATTCTGTTCAGGGTTTGATGAAACACAGCAAATGAGCCCGACGTCAAGACGTTTCTCCTCGCACCAATCACTTAATTTTACAGCTTACTTTGTGAAAGACATATTTACATTATGTGCGCATATGTCGGCCTTGAGTCGCTCCAGCTCTATTGCCCTCAGCTCCCCCTCCTTCTGAGAAACAGGCTCTTGTTCATCTTCCTCAATGTCTCCAGTAGTGCCGGCAAGTCCATCCCCGGGACCAATTGAATGATTTTTTGCTGATGATGTCATAAAGCTCGCTTCTCCTGTATCCGGTCATTTGTTGAGGCCAAAAAGGGTAAAAGTGGTGAATGGGGAACCTCCCCCCCCCTCTCGCCTGCCCCCTTCCTCGGTTTGTTTCCTTGCATTTTTCGTCCCCGAATCCAATGTGTGACAAATTATGAAGGCCACACAAATATACATAGAATAGATGGATAGAAAGGATCACAAATGTTTTTATCAGTTATGTTCTGACTGGTTGGGTACATCGACCTGCGCTGGTTGGTGAAACGGGTCCCGGGCGCAGGCCGGCCCATGCTAATCAAACTCATGACTAACAAACGATAAAACGATCAAAAATGTTTTTTCGTTGCTTTCTTAATGTATTCGATTTGTACAAGTATCATATTCAAGGCATCTTCCCCTCAATAGCATGTCTTTCCACTCCATTGCCGCAGTCGACCGCTTCACAGTCATTAGAGTTTGCTTTCACTTCTTCACATCCCTGCATTTTCCGGCCATCCACCGCCTGTTGTTCGCTATTGTCATCACAAAAATTCGCGTTATTACCGCTTTTTTCTTTTGGTGCGGCTACTGCCATGCCTTGATCGGCCAGTCGTCCATGGATATACTTTGCTGGATCGGACTGTGGGATGTCCTGAGCTACACTAGAGGGTGGCAACTTCTTCAGCGCAGGGACCTCATTGTGTTGCTGCGGCACTTGATGTTCCGATGCGCTAATACTTTGTATCGGCTGTGAACCAATGGTCTCCTCCTGCACCATCGGCAGACTCTGTCCCGCATTTCCACCATGTCCTTGCTCCAAACTGATAGCCTTCCCCTCCTCTTGCGCTGGGACCTGCAACTTTTGTTTCTCTTTGAGCTCCGACTCTTCCTTCCCTGCCAGCCGCGGGGACATCCCCCGTGTCGCCTCCAGCACCGTAGTCTCACTCTGTCTTGACGCAGTCTTTGGGCCGTAATGCTTGCTGAGGGCGCCCTCCATCTCCATATAACCACTGGTGACGTTCTGCATGCTCTCTTGGACGCTACGAGTCACGGCCTCGAGCTCCGAGGCCTGTCGATTCAGATCCTCAAGATAAGAGGAGCCCAGTATCATCTTCGAGCGAGCATTTTCCGCTTTCAGCAGAAGGTCTCGGTTCTTCTGCGTCAGGGCGCAGAGTCGGCCTTGGTGCTCGTCCAGACGCTGCTCCAAAACGAGCACTTCCATCGACCCTAACAAACGAGGATCCTGTCGCAGTCTGTCGAACAACTCCTGAATCGCGCAATGGACACTCCTGCGCCGCTCCAGAAGAGCTCGTAGTTCAAGCGGGGGAAAGGGCTTTCCGGCATAGTTTTCATGTGAGACCAATTTGGAGACATGCTCTTGAACTCGTGCCAACGCGCGTATCTTTCGTTGTAAACGCTGTTTTTCAATGACCAGGGCCTGAGACATCAATTTCATCCGCTTGCCAATGATGGCCAACAGCTGACGCTCCTGTCCGCTGGTGTACGCTTTGCGACGCGCCTCCGGCGTGGTTGCCTCGTACCGAGAGGAGTTCTCATTCATGGCTGATCGTTCCCTCGTTCCCGTGTGTGCCTCCGCCTCATTCCCTCCCTCGGGAGCTGGCACTTTCCGCATCGCATGTTCGCCTTCCTCCTCCATGCCCCCGGTGGAGATTGCAGGCGCCGGCCCCTGCGAGTGGGACAGGTGGACGAGTGCGCGCGGGGGGACGGATGCAATAAAATCTTCATCCTGCAAGAAGGCAGTCCAACGCCCATAACCATGTCGCAACGTCAGCTCCAGAAGCAACAGGTCCTGGGCCCGGCCCCACGTGAGCTTGAAGGCCTTCGTGGTGATCACGCAGGCCTTGCACCAAGCTGTCTGCCTCCCGTCGTCGATAAAGAAGCTCTCCGGATCCTGCGCCTCGAATTCCCGGACTTTCTCGTCGATCAAGCCCATCACGGCCACACGCTGCAACAGGTCTGACTCTACCGCACACAAGGCTCGTACACTTCCCTCCCGCGTACTGCCGCCCGCCAGAAGACATCGAAGGTAATGCCGCACCTCCTCTGCGCTACGTTCCGCCAGCCTTCCCGCCGCGTGCGTCGACAGATCCTCGTAAAAGGATTTAAAGTCTCCGCACTTAGTCAAGCCGAAGCGCATCAGGTAACCGCGGATAGCTCGGCGTTGGGACTCGCCAAAGCCTGGGACGAGAACGCGCGCGGGACCCGCTTGACTGGTGGCCGCGGCCGTCGACTGCCGGCGACTGCGCACATCGTACTCCGCGTCCTCGTCCTTCTCGTCGCTCTCGTACTCATAGTCCTCTTCCCCTTGCTCCTCCTCCTCCTCGCCTCCGTCATCAGACCCTGACAGGAACTCCGACAGCGGCCCCTGGTAAGTACCCGCAGGACGCACGACCTCTCTCCGCTCCCGCTTCCCCTTGCCCAGTCGCGCGACCTCCTCCGCCTTGAGGCTTTCCTGCCGACTACCCAGCAGCTCCACCCAGGATTTCTCCGTGTTGTCTGGCAAGGCGTCTCGCAGCAAAGCCGCCTCGCGTTCCCTTCGGAGCTCCTCGACTTTGTCTTCATTTCCCTCTGCTTCCGCCGCGGCTGCTGCTCTGACAGCGGCCGCCTCCGCTTCAACGTCCTCCACGCTGGCAAAGCGTGCCACTTTAAACGACTGGAAGAGCCCCGAGAGCCCTTTTCCCGTCTTCCTCTCTTCCCCTGCCTCCTCCCCATCCACCGCCTCTGTCCCGCTCTCCAACCTCTCCCCTCTACCTTCCTCCTCCCCGTCCCGATCCAACAGCCGGTCCACAGCCTCCTCGTCCCACAAGATCCTTTTCGAACTCTTGCTCGTCCCGCCATCCCCCCATTTCTTGGCGTTCGCGCACTCCGTCTCCTCCTCTCCGTTCCTCGCCTTCTCCCCCTCTTCTTCCGCGAACAACTCCTCGGTCCCATACTTGAGCACGTCGTCGAGCTCCTCTTGCGTCATGTTCCGGCCCCGTCCCGCCTCGCCCACCACCACGTGCTCCAACAGCAGCTTTTTTTTCGCCAGCTGCAGGGTCCTCTCCTCCACCGAATCACGCGTGATGAGGCGATACACCATCACCTTTCGCGTCTGCCCTATTCGGTGCGCCCGGGCTAATGCTTGTAAGTCGTTGTGGGGGTTCCAGTCCAGGTCGTAAATGATCACCGTGTCTGCGCTCGTTAGGTTGATTCCCAAACCGCCCGCCCGCGTCGACAGCAAGAAAATGAAGTAGTCGTCTCCCTCCTTCCCTTCCTTTGCTTTGTGATTCAGGGACCGCCGGTTGAAGGCGTCGATGCGCGCCTGTCTCTCGGTGGCCCGTGTTGACCCGTCCAGACGCTGATACCTCCAGCCACGGTTCATGACGTGCTCCTCCAAGAGATCCAGCATCGTCGTCATCTGAGAAAAGAGGAGGACGCGATGGCCCCCAGCTTTCAATTTTAGCAGCATCCGGTCAAGCAATTCGAGCTTTCCGGAGGACGAGAGCAAGGCTTGTGCCCGCGCGGAATAGTCTTGGTCGACCGGGTAGCACAAGTCCTCTTCTTGCATCAGAAACGGGTGGTTGCACACCTTTTTTAGCTGCATGATCATGTTATATACGGACGAAGCGGCCTTGAACTTCCTGCGGAGCAATTCAAAATTCTGCGCGAGAATGAGTTTGTAGTAGTTTTTCTGTACAGGAGTGAGCTCCACACGCACAATCAGCTCGTGCTTCTCAGGGATAGCCAAATTCACGTCCTTCTTCAGGCGCCGAAGCATGTGCGGGGCGATCAAATCATGGAGTTTCGCCAGCTGCTCCTCCTTGTCCATGGATGCGAACTCCGCCTTGAAGGTCTCCACGTCTGCGAATTTGCCCGGCTCCAAAAAGTGGAGCAGGTTGAAAAGCTCCTCGATGGAGTTTTGCAGTGGCGTCCCCGTCAAGAGCACGCGATGACCGACCCTCATCTCTTTCAGGGCCTGGTAGAGCCGGCCCGTCACACCGCCCTTGAGCCTGTGGCCTTCGTCCACCACCACCGCCTCCCACCGCAGCTTTTGAAAAAAAGGCGTCCTTCCACGCGTACTCGAAGGACGTAATCATCACGTGGAACTTGACATCCAGTCGCCGTTCCTCAGAATTCCCACATCGGCGCCGTTTCAAGGCGGCGCTCGCATGCTTACTCAGTTGGGACAACGCGTTTGACCGGACTTTCCCTCCGAGGGCCTTCACTTCCCCTTCCTCCACATGATTGCCCCCTGCCCCCTCCTTAGTTCCCCCCTCTCCCCCTGGCGGCTCTCCATCCCCTCCCTGTGCTCTGCCGTCGCCCAGCTTCCGCTTCTTCCGCGCCCGACTGGTAGACCCATTTCCCTCCACTCCCATGGTAGCCCGGATTGGCCGTGCTTCGTACCGCTGGATCATCTCTCGGGACCTTTGCGAGCCTTTGTAGACGACGACGTCCAGGTCGGGGCACCAGACCGAGCATTCCCGCTCCCAGTTGTCCACTACCGCCAAGGGGCACACCACCAGGAAGGGCAAGAACTTCCCCTCCGTCTCCCCTCCGCTTCCCCCCGCCCGGGCCAGCCGCTGCTCCACCGCCAGGCACCTGAGGAACCCCAGGGTCTGAATGGTTTTTCCAAGGCCCATCTCGTCGGCGAGGATCACGTTGTTCCCCGCGTGCCAGGCGTTCCTAAGGAAGTTGATCCCAATCAACTGGTAGTCGTGCCAGTTCCCTCCTTTGAAACACGGCGGCTGGGTCTCAAGGGGCTTGTACGCGAGCCGCCCGCCCCCAGGACCCGTTCTCAGGAAGCCCAGGTTCTTCTCCCCCTCCCCGTCCGGAGCCTCCTGGCATGGATCCTCTAGAGACAGCAGCGGCCGCACCCAATCCTGGCTCTGGTTGGCGAAATGGTCGAGCACGGCCCCGAAAGCTTTCTTGCGCAGGTCGCCCTCCATCTCCCAGGTGCTTTGCTCGTACTCCAAGCCGCGCCACTTGACCAGGTACTCCTTCAGCCGCACCAGCCCGTCCACGGACCGATCCTCCCGCTCGTCCAGAATGCGGTCTGCAAGACACCAGGCCGCCTCAATGACTTCCTCCTCCTCTGTCTCTGCCGCCTCTGCCGGGAGTTTGAACGCAGAGGCCGTGGCCTGTCGCAGCTGGAATTTTCTCAGCTTGGCTTTGTTGACGCTGGCAAGAAAGGTCTCCGAGACCCAGGACGCGTGCCAATAGGCTTTGCCCGTCCATCGGACCAGGTACTCGTCTTCGCCGACCCGCGGAGGGCCCCATGCCTCCGGGGCGCCTGCTCTTGCCGGTTGAGCCGTGGCACCTGAAGTGGATGCCCTACTCCGGGCGGACTCCTCCGAGGCCGCTAGAGCAGTCCAAGCTTTCAACCGTCGCGTCTCCTCCGCGGGGGCCATCTTCCGGTACGGACGCGTCGCAAGAATCTTCTCCACTCCGTTTTGTTCCGCTGCCTCTTTGACACAACTGGGACACAGCCATATGTCCTCAGGAGCAGGTACACGGTGCAGACACTCCCCATGGTAGGCACGCCGGCAGTATTGGCACCGGACAGTAGCCACTCGGCTTTTACAGATATCGCAGGTGTCCGTGCCGCACTCGTGACACGTGAAGATGGCGTTTCCGTGCGGTGCCTCCACGAGTCCTGCGCATTTAGCATGCAACGCCTTGGGGCAGTAGTCGCACAAGATGAGCTCTCCAATGTCGTGACATATTTCACACTCCTCGTTATCGTCGTCCTCCTCCTCTCCCTCCTCGCCCTGCGGTTCCGCCGCGGTTTCTTCCTCCTCCTCCTCTTCATACATCCAGTCGTCCTCCTCATCACTGGAGACGGACCGAGGCATTACTGGCGACTTGCGCTCACAACTGTGGAAAAAAGGATGCAGTGCAGATGATTGAGTCTAATTGCACTACAATGTACAAATTCATGCTCTTGAATTGCCCCTTGTCCACTTTTCGCACGTGTCTGTGGCAAGCAAGGCAGGTGAAGCGGGGCTTGCAGAGAAGGGGAGAAGCCAGCGACGACTCTCCATCTCCGTTTCCTCCCCGCCAGGCCCTATTTACTTTGTATGAGACTCTCTCTGACTTCGCAGCCAAGAGCCTTATATCCATCCTTATCTCGTATATGTACACAACCCACAGGTGTTCTGATGCCAAGAGTGAAAAGCGAGGGAAGGGTGGCAGCAGGAGGGAGGAAGGGGAGGTAAAGAGGAGCGGCAAGCTCAGCCAAAAATTGGCAGCATTGCGGCCATTTCAGCACAGTGTTCGTCCAACGGGAAATCTCTTCAAGGGTTGAAATGGACTTTGAACAGGTGATGTGACAGTCTACAATTCCTTTTTCAACCAGACCTTCACATTTCGGGGTTACGATTTCTGACCTCTCTTCAACTCGGGTACCCTCTTTATTTCTCCTCGTGCAGGCCTTATACCGCGTGTACGACCGCACATTGGACGGACTCCTGCAAGATCGCCCCCTCGTTGAAAATGTGCCTCAAACTAAGCCCCGTTATTTGTGCAACATATGCCTCCACGGACTCTGGTTCTTCGCCCTCACCCTCCTCACAATATTTTGGGGGTTGCACCTCAATTTCGTCAATTCTCCGGGATGTTTGTACACTACCATGCAAACGATGTACGAGGAAAGTGAAATTAGTCATCTCGCGACCCAACCCTCGTTTACGACCGCACGAGCCGGGTCCTCTACTCTCAGCGTGGTCCGTGAAGACGGCAACAAGACGTTGGGCAAGTCGTCTTTGCCTCTCCGAGCAGCACCAGACCCCCGGAATGCGTCGACCTGGTTGGAGGACGACGAGATATTGCAGATCAGGATTGAGCAATCTGGTGTTTACATGGCTGAGGAGGGGGGAAGGAAAGGACCGGGCCGGAGGATGAGGGGATATAGCGCGTTCCCGGGGGCGGAGAGAGGGGAGGCTGGGACCTCGGAGACGACGGAGATCATAAATGACGCGGATAGCAACGACACCGCGCTTTCTTCGTTCAACCCTGACTATGTGTACGCCCAGAACACGGCATTGCTGTACTTGGACCCTGCCTTCCTCAGCCGGCACCGGGTGAGGCGCGTGAACGTGAGTCTGGACGAGATGTGTATGACCAAGGGGCCCGGGCTCGGTTTCGTGGTCGACGCCGCCGTGGGGGACTTCAACACCCTCCTGGTCAACCAGCTCATGTTCACCTTTCGGAGCGACGGGATGTTGCGGAAGACCCGCACCAACGAGACGTGGAGCTGGCGGGCTGAGTCCTTGCCCCCCCCGGGGGGCCGCCCGTTCTTCTCCCTCGACAACTGGTCACTGAAGCTCTCTGCCCTTCTCCAGTCGCTCTCCGCGTTCTTCTTTCTCTCGGGGACCACGGCCATCGTCGTCCGCATGCTCATGACCTCCGGCGTCGCCCTCATGTACCCGTGTTTCTTCTGCCTCCGCCGCTTGGGGGCCCGGGGCTTGAGCCTCGGGGTCCTGGCCCGCTCTTACGCTTGGCTTGGCGTTCCTATGCAGAGGCTCCAGGCGCGGGGGAAGCCTCTGGCCCCTTTTTTGCTCGCGCACCTCTGCAAGGTCCTGGTGCTGTACTCCATGTACGAGGCGTGCCAAGTCTTTTTTGTGGAGACCCTGTACGCCAAAAGCGGTGCCTCGGGACTTCCCTTCGCGGTTTACGGGCTTGTCATGCTCCTTGAGTACGTAAGCATGCTCTACGTCCGGAGTGGTAAGTAGGGAGTGGGGCGGCGAAGCACAGGAGTCGGCTTACTCTCTTTTTTCTCTCTTTCTTGAATATACATGTGCATGCCTTTTCTAGCCTCGTCCTCAGCCGACGTCCCTCTCTCGTTCCCTCCTTCCCGCCCAGCACTGAGCATCAAGTACTTTCCTCGGGTCGTCTTCCTCTACCTCCTCGCTTTCCACCTCTACTACTACCTGGTGCCGTTCGGTGCGTTGTCCCTGCCGTCCTCCCGGCCCCTGTCGCCTTCCCTGATTCCTCTCCCTCCCCCTCCTCCATACTGCAGGCTTTAGCTCCCTACTTCTTCTTGCTATCAGCCTCTTGCTCCTGCACTCCGTGATCTATGTCCTCCTCTTCCTCGAGCTTCCCGCTTTTCGCGCCTCCATCGTCTCCTACGACACCCCACGCGCCTTCTACACCGATACCGGCCTCCCTGCCCACCCAAACTCCATCCCTCCCTCCTGGAGCCTCTTCCTTCCCCTGACGCTGGGAAGGAGGGGCGACGACGGGGGCCGGGGGGGAGCGGGAGGTGTGTACGAGGAGGAGGTGCCCGATCGTCCGCGGCGAGGGGCGGGTGTGGTCAGGGTCCAGCAGGTGATCGTGGAGAGGGTGGAGAGCCGGCAACAGAGGACGAGGAGCCGGCGAGGGCAAGAGGAGCATCGTGGGGGTGAGGAAAAGGAAGGGAACCTTGGTGGCGAAGCGAGGGTTGAGGAAGGGGAGGCTGAGCTGGGTGTGGCGGGGTATGACGGTGAGGAGGCGGTGGGCCATGTGGCCCTGGTTCTGGATCCAGGCAGGACTGGGCAGAGTGAAGAGGAGGGGAGGGGGGAGGACGGAAGCGGGCGAGAGCAAGGAAGGA
Source organism: Microchloropsis gaditana (assembly GCF_000240725.1). Classification (NCBI taxonomy): domain Eukaryota; class Eustigmatophyceae; order Eustigmatales; family Monodopsidaceae; genus Microchloropsis; species Microchloropsis gaditana. The sequence goes on from NW_005803848.1 coordinate 43,094, forward strand.
GGAGCAGAGGGGGCCCTCGCGTGGAGTCCAGGGGACGCATCCTGGAGGAGGACGGGGAGGAAGGGCTTGAGGGGGGGCAGGAGGAGGGTCAGGGGTTTGGGCGGCGCCGGGGGTATCGGCGGTTGAGAAATGATGAACAATTTTGAGGTAAAAACTCAGAGCGATAAGCAGGGAGTCCAAGGGGTACCATGGAGTCACTCGAACGCATGTGCAGGCCGCAAAGTAAATTCGGAAAAACGAGTTGTAAGAAAGGAAGCAAGAGTCTTAGGCCAAGGTGGGCGGAGGCCCCCTCTTTTGCAAGTTTTTCTTTCAAACAATTTACAAGTCTGTCCAGCGTGCTACATAACCTGTCCTCTTTAAAGTATCCTTACCAACAGTCGTCCCCTCTAGGTACAGTCATCTGCACCCAGGGCAAAGTCATCTATTGCCAGGAATGTCCTTCAAATGGTACTTTTTCATTATCCAGACGCGATGCTCCTCTCCTTTTTGCAAAAGCTGCTGGAGCCGCTCCGGATCATCCTCATCATTAAAAGTGGCGATGTTGTTGCGCGTCCAGTTCCGGTAGTACCTGGTCCTCGGAACGAGGTAGGGAAGACTTTGGTCAGACGTGCGAGGTACAGTGACCCCCATGCAGCTCTAATTGCGCACCACCACCTGGGACATCGACAGCTGAGATAACTTCCCTAACACTGGCTTTGTTAAGATAGCTGTCCGTCCTCACCACTTCTTTCCAGGGTCGTCAAATTGGCGCAGGCTGCGCAATACTCGACGATACAGCGCAACTGCTGAGGCTGGATAGGACATGACAGATAGTGTCGATAGAGCGGGCGGACTGGGCCTCGCTATTCAGGCTAGCAACAAGAGCTGTAGATTAGCAAAGAATGCTTTGAGACCTGGTGAAAGGTCAAGTGTTTCTATCAGTTCTTGATGTGGTGACCGATATCCTCCATCATTTTCCCTTACGGGTTTTCTCTCTTTTTACATTTCGTAAATGAGAGCGAGACATTTGAATATAGAGCCATTACGCATCATAAAGAATTTACATTTCAACCCGAGCGCTGTGACTGGCCTCACTACTAAACCATCGCGACATCATTTTTCTTGACCCACAACTTGTTGAATGACCTCCCCATAAGCAACCTTACTGCCTCTTTGTGTTTGACTCTGCGGAAATGCCGGGCTTTCCGCGTTGCTGCGGGGCACATGCATGTCGCGCGGTTTTCATAGGTTTCATGCCGCTTCCGCATGACTTTGTCTGGAAGAGGATTGGGTGTATATGTCCAGACATGTGTCTAGGTTTGCGTACTTTATAGGTTATTCGCCCTGCGCGCGTAACGGTCGTCGACGACGTTCGCGGACAAAAGTGAGGCAAACCTGAGCCGGACCCGTCTCGTGTTCAAAATGGTACCACAGTTTCTCTCAGGTGCGACCGGTCAAGCAGTGGTACAGGGAGAGCTTTTGACTTGCTACGTCCAGCCTATGTTGTGAGAGCTTCGTGTTGAATTCAACAGGCCCTTCTGGCTTGTCGTTTGTCCCCTGTGCATGGGCCCGGGGTCTGGTGCCAACAATCACTCTCCAGGCGATTAAATGTCTGGAAATGCGCACAAAAACAGAGAATCATGACCGACATAGAATATTGGGACGGCGAGCTTTCAAGCAAGCTAGCTGAGTTGGAGCAGACAATTGGCAATCTAAAGTCCATGCGCGGAGGAGATAAAGAGGCGGTACGTGCAGGCGGTCTAGCGTCGTGTGTGTATACGAGCGCATAGTTCAAAGCTGGAAATCCAATCGGTTTGCTAACGTCTATTATAGAAAGAAGGAATAGAGAAGGCTAGGTCTCTCTGTGATGGATGTATCATTCCATGTTACAAGCTCTTCGGTCATAGACTGCTTTCACTGTCAGAACAGCTTTTATCCCCAAAGTTCAATCAGGATTACTCCCTTTCGAAATTCCTTTCAAAATTCTCTTCAGGGTATTGCAAAAAGCGAGGCCACCCTCAAACGAGTACGGGAGGTCAAGAAGGGATACAACTACGAAATGCGCATGTCGCTGAAGAATGATCCTCGACGCCACGAGTATGCGGAGAAATTGAAGGCCGTGGACGAGAGGATCGCAGCACTGGAAACGGAACTCAAATGGGCCAAAACTGAAGCCAACAAGAAGAGCCTTTTCAAGGGGAGTAAGGGGGCAGACGGGAGTGGTACTTTGAACGAAAATGCAACCAACGATACCTACTTGACGGAAGCGAAGAAAATCCAGGACAAGACCGAAGCCTCCCTCCAGTCGGCGCTCGGGATGGTGGAGGCCTCGAAGCAGGTGGGTGCAAACACCGTGGACGAGGTGAACAGGCAGAAGGAGCAGATCGCGGAGATCACGGACACGGTGGAGGCCATGGAGGACGGACTGACCAGGGCGGACAAACTCATACGGGCCTTTGGCCGGCGCATTGCCACCGACAAGTTCATTCAGTTTTTCTTCGTCCTCAACTTCGGTTTATTAGTGGGTATCATCGTCTGGTACGCTGTCAAGAAAGGAAAGGTCAGGGCTCCTGAAATTCATGCCCCTCCCATGCCTACGTTCGACGAGGTCTTTGGCTCCGGGGGGGGGGATAACACCTCAACGTTGGCTGAACAGCCAAGATCCGATGGTTTGGCGCGAAGACTGCGAGTAGCGGCCCGGTATTTGCGGCCCGTTGCTAAGTCGATGACTCACATTCCGTAGCCGTCAAAGGCAAAGGAGGAGAAGAAGAAGGCTTACACCAGTGGCACCGAAATGTTAATAGCTTGATGTTTGCATAAATTGTCAAAGTAAATGAAGGTCTAGAGCTTGAAGGTTGCATCTGAAAAAAATCAACAACAGATGGCGAAATCGATCGCATGCTGACCGTCAGGCCTTCAGAATTACCATCGCACTGCATAGTCCGAGCAGGATGTCCTACACCTCCGATCTTTCTCCAATCAATTCCACGTGCTCTCTCGCCGTTTCTCGAAGGCGACGAAGCATTTGTAAGGACACCGCCCCTGGCATCCCATCCACCCTAGTCGTCCGCTCTCCTGTGATACCATCCCTGGCGCCAGCAGCCACCATTCCACCCAGAGTGCTCGACGCCTGAGCCTCGCTTGGGACCAACCTATCCACCCATTCGTTCCTTCTTGCCTGCCACTGATCCGGGTCGGTACCCGCCTTCCACGGCCCTACCCCATCGCCCTCTGAGGTGAAGCTCCATGTACGTGGACCAGTTTCTTTCTCCTCAATTTCTGCGGCTACCACCGCCAAGGCACAGCTTAATGCATATCCGCCCCAGTTGCTGACAGAAGCCGCTAACAGCCAGGTCGTCGCCGTGACGCAGGCGATTCGACTGGCGTGGGGGATGCTCGCAGAGCCCACGATCCGCTCCCAGGCCTTGCCCATGCCCAGCTCGTTGCCACCGTCCCCGATGCCTAAACTCTCGATCGCAGGTCGCGTCAGGCTCATCAATTGTTCCAAAGGAGCAACAAAGGTGTCCATGCATCGTCCTCGCATTGTGTAGTAGTGGCCATCGCGTGCAGGGCCCGCCCTCTCTATCGCCACTACGAATCCCACCTCACAACCCAGGCGTCGTAGGCGACATATTTCCACATCTGTCCATTCTGATTTAGCTGGAAATGTCTCTATTTGGAGCGAGGCAGAGATGTATGGGGAATCTGCAGCAACGGCTGCCTGGATGACGGCAGCATTGCATTGATCGGTCAAGAGTATGCACGTCTTCCCAAGACCAATGCACGCTCGGATAATTGCAAGGGCGCCTGGCGGGCCGTCGGTCTCGGTTGGCGGAGTATGCTCTAGTAGACAGGGAAAGCCAGTGAGAATGGCGATAGGGGAGCTGGCCCGCTGAAGTGCTCTGGCCGCCATTTCAAGCTCTCCCGCCGGCTGAATCAGATCTTTCAAGCCGCGTCCACCCTCATCGTGCTGTACAATAGCCTCCAGTCGATAAATAATTCGAGAGGCCGATGAAACCATGGTTTTGTGGATTGTACACTGCGAATGATACGAGATACGATGGAGGGGAGGTAATACATCTTCGAAATGGTCTGCGACCTACCAACTATCAAGATACGAACACGCTTGAAAAATGCAAGCACATCCAGCTGTGCGCTCCGAAGCGATACAGGGGCAGAGTTCATATGCTACATCAAATGCACCGAAACTAGTCCAGAGGTCTGCGCCGTGGATATTGTCGGAAACCTGGTAATTTGAGCCGTGACGTTGCGGGCATGGGCCGTGACAGGCAGGGGCAGATCTCCTTAAGTCCTGAAGGACCCCGGACACGACGTCTTATTACCATTATATGGCCAGTGTCTTGGCCCAAAAGCAGCCATGACGTATCATACACTTGAAACATGTCATATCATTACACTTTTATGCCGTCAAACTGGAGTGGCTCAATGAATTGGGTGTAGTACCCTGTACGGACCAACAAGAAACGGAATTGGTTGCTTCAGCATTTTCGCATTTAAAGATTCATTTTCCATCTGCACGACAGATCACTCGCAGAAACATTAAAAAGGGTATTGTTTTCATTATCTTACCATTAAATGGAGGCCAACAGTGACTGTGGCCAGAGCGGGACAAATATCCAGGTACGTTCCTGAAGTCATATACTTGTAGCCCTGCTCCTTTGTGAAAAGCCACGTCAATTTTTGGGCCTCCATGTCCGGTACTTGTACACCCGCCTTCTTTCCTTTTGATAGCTCATGCACCCCAAGTGGGCTAGAAAGGGCAGCGGTCTTACATCTTCTCCTGTACTGAAGCGAATACCACACCCCTCGGAGAATCGTGCACCGCGTACCTTAAAACTTGGCCTTTCCATATAGCTTGTTGACACCAGATTCCTAAGTCCCTTAATCTCGCTACGTCCCTTTGCACAGGTTGCGGTCCGCTGCCGTCCCATCAACGCCGACGAGGAAAAGCGGGGATTCGTCCCAATAGTCTCCACAGACACGGAGAGGCGCCAGGTCAAGATCAACTACGGACAAGGACTCAAGAAAATTACCAAAAATTTTTACTACGACCGCGTGTTTGGTCGCTTTGCGACGCAAGAAGATGTCTTCAAGCACACCGTGGCCCCCATGGTAGACGAAGTGCTGGCAGGGTTCTCCTGCACCGCCTTTGCTTACGGGCAGACAGGCACCGGCAAGACCCACACCATGGAAGGAGTCTTGGACAGCCCAAAAGGCTACGGCATCATTCCTCGCGCCATCCTGTCCATGTTCGAGAAGCTAAACGCCTGTGCCGCCGACTTCACGGTGCGTGTCTCCTATCTGGAGATCTATCAGGAGAACTTAGAGGACCTGTTGGAGGCCTCGCCGCACGGCCTTGGCGCAGGCAGCAAAGCTCTGACGGGAGGCACCCACGGTGCGGTAGCAGGCGGGGGGAAGTCCAAAGGCCTCCGCCTGATGGAAGACGTGAAAAAGGGCGTGCAGGTCCTGGGTCTGGAGGATGTCAACTGCAAGGACGCGGCCTCCACGGTTGCCTTGCTGCAGCGGGGCGTCACCAATCGCCAGACCGCCGCGACCCTGTGCAACAAGAATTCGTCCCGCTCCCACTCCGTCTTCACCCTCAAGGTGGTGATCAAGGAGACGAACGGGTCGGGCGAGGAAGAGGTGCGGGCCGGGCAGCTTAACCTGGTGGACCTAGCGGGGTCGGAGTGCATCGGCCGCAGCGGGGCCAAAAACGAGCGGGCTCGCGAGGCTGGGAACATCAATCAATCCCTCCTGACCTTGGGACGCTGCATCACGGCCTTGACCGAGGGTCACCCTCACATCCCCTACCGCGACAGCAAGCTGACCCGACTGCTGCAAGAGTCCCTGGGAGGGCGGGCCAAGACCTGTATCATCGCCACGCTCTCCCCCGTGGCCAGTAATGTGGACGAGACCCTTTCCACGCTCGAGTACGCGCTAAAAGCCAAATCCATCAAGAACAAACCCGAGCTTAATGCCCGGTCAAGCAGTCGCACCCTGATCAAGGAGTATAACTCCGAGATCGAATCTTTGAAGTCCATGCTCATGGCCACGCGGGAGAAGAACGGCGTTTACCTAGCCCCTGCCCAATACGACCAACTCCAGGCCCAACTTCAAGCGCAGGCGGAGAGGATTAAAGAGTCAGAGCAGGCCTTGCGGCAACGCGAGGAGGAGCTGGAGGAGGCGGTAGGAGCGCGCACCGAGCTCCGCCAGCAGGTGGAGTCTATCACCGAGGCCCTGGAGCAGAGCGAGGTCGCCCGGGAAGCGAGTTGTGAAGAGGCCCGACGCCTGTCGAAAGAAGTGGAGAAAACCAAGGCCGAACTTGCCGGTACCCGGGCGGTGGTAGCAGAGCAGGTGCAGACAGAGGAGGCCTTGCGCGGTCAAGGCAGACTGCTGCTCCAATCGCTGGGGCTAGCCCGCGCTGACGTGGAAGGCTTGTTGGCTAAAGTAGAACGAACGGGAGAAATTCTGCGAAAACGTTGCGATGGTGCGGCTGATCTGGGGGCGAGCTGTACAGCATACTTCAATCACTTGCGCGATGGGATCAAGGAAACAGGGGAGAGAGGCTCGAGCGCAGCCTCCGCGATGGAGAAGGCAGTAAAAGATTTGGTCGAGAAAGAAGTGCAAGTGATGGGCGACACTCTCAAGTCTCTATGCGGGGAGGTGGATTCGCTGGTGACGGTGGGGGGAGAAGCCAGCGGGCGCGTTGGTCGAGACATGTGCGCCCGCCTCTCGAAGGAGATCGTGGATGTGTTAGTGCGGGAGTGTCAGGACCAGACTCAGACCATGCTTGAGTGCGCCACCAGGTATGGACAGGTGGCGGAGGACAGAGCGCGCGAGGTTAGCTCCGCGTTTGAGGAAACGACAAATGCGGTTACAGAGACACTTGGGTCGACGCTGAGACGACTCGAAGAAGGTTGTGCTCGCATTCAGAGGGTGACGGCCGCCCATGCAAAATCCGCCGATCAGGTAGAGTCACACCTGAAACAATATGCCGCCAGTCGGCAAACGGAAATTGAAGATGATGCGAAAAATCTCGGTGATTTTATGAATGCGCAGGAAGAAGTGCTGAAAGAGGGCGCTGAAGCCCTCCTCCAGAGCATGCAAGCTGAGTTGACGAATTTTCTGGCCGGTTGCTCTCAAAGCAGGAAAGTCTATACCGATAAGATGGCCATGATGGCGGAGAAACGGAAGGCTGGCGCATTAGAGTTTGCCACGATGACCACAGTGTCTTTGAATGAGATGAAAACAGACCTTGCGCGTGGTGTCGAAGGCGTGCTCTCCGGCACGCTCGATCCCAGCCAATCCCTCCTTCGCGCGTGTGTGAGTAATCTGGACAAGTCGCACACGCCTCATCACGCTCAGGTGCTTGCCGCGGTAGATGCAGAATCCAAACAATTGGTTACAAGACTGGAGACTACCACAGCCGAAGGGGATAGGAAAATGCAAGAAACACTGGCATCTGGTGTGGCTGTTATCAAGAGCATTGAAGCTGAAACTAGCCGAATCGAGGCATTATTGCAGAGCAAAGGAGTGGGTGTCTCTGCGGCGATGGCTGCTGCGGAAAGAGAAGCAGCTGTGAGACTGAAAGGCCAATCCAGTGCATTTACAGAGGCCGTGCGCTCAGCTCTCTCAGATCCCCTTGAGAGCCAGCTAAACTCGCTTCTGTCCCACGTGTCGCAAGCTGAAGGTGCCGTGAGTACGTACACCACGGTAGCCAGTACGCTTGATGGGCCAACAGATAAGACTCCCCAAAAAAGGAAGTATCGCGAACCAGAGACCTTGAGCTCAACCCGTCCGCATGCTGAGATAATGGCTGGCGCACTTTCATCGATGCAGGAAGCAGATTGCAAGGAGAGCGCCAGGGAGGGCAATGAGGAGGAAGAAAAAAGTGTCGGATGCACTTCAAAGCCACTGGTAACAGAGGAAGATGCAGAATTGGAAGACATCGGGGAAGATGATGCAGTGATGAGTATTCCTATCGCAACGACCTGTGCTGGTCCAACGAAAGGAGCCGATGGAGATTACCATGAAGTCACGACTGGAGAGTCATCATTGAAGGAAAATGACGCGTCCCCTCCTAAGAAGAGACGGCTGTCTCCAGATCCACAAGCCATCATAGAGGAGAAGGCTCGAGATACCTTAAAATCTGCAAATCTCACGGCCCAGCCCACAGTTTCTGCTCCAGTACGCAGTAAAACGAGCCGCATCCCTCGACCAGTGAAGCCTCTAGGCTCCAATTCGCGAATGCGCTAGAACGATTTTAAGCTAGCTCACTTGAGCCAACACACCGCGGATAGTCCCATGTAGTCTACGTGGCAACGAGTGACTTAGCGCGGAAAACGGGACACGTGATGCGTGACAAGAAATACGTGTAAAGACAGGACCACCCCAACTGAAGCGCAAAGTGACGAAAAGAAAGTAGAATATGCAAGAATCCCATTGGAGATGTGTAGGCCACAGCAATGCTTTGCTTGTACTGTCTTTCCATCACGTTTTAAAGGTTGGTTATGTAGGACTTTACATGGTCCACTCCTAGTAATACATATACACGCGCATGCAAAGCGACTGTACACTCGTTGTAGTAAGTGAGTCGAAAAAGAAGGCTATCTGCGATACAATTTATGTCCTGCAACCTTACCGAGGTAGGCATTTCGTAGATCGGGATCAAATTTCTTCGGCCGTGTCCTCAAGTTGTAGCAGGTACTCGATGGCGCCCTCCAAGGAGGCAAGACAGTATCCTGCCTCTGACATCATCCTTGCAGGATCACCCAGAGCTGCCAGCATATTCTTCAAAGCTAGCAACCGTGAGATTCCACACTGACTCACCACATAGATGAACACGGGTAAAAACTCGTCTGCTCCTAAGTGCAGATCCGCGGCATCCCCATGCTCTCGGCGATGGCAGGCGTGGATTTCCTTGACCGCAGCCACCAGTGCATCTAACTTATCCGAAGGTAGGGTTGTGATCTCCCCACTCAATCGGCGTAGATGACCTACAGCCGCCTCCCACGAACTAATGGAAATGTTTCCCACCGCAATTCCGAAGAAGGACTGGGGTCGAGCTTGGAATATTGCAAACTTCTGCGCCAGCCGCTTCTCCTCTTCAATGTTTGTCTCCACCATTACTCGCTCATACAACCGGAGCCGCAGAGGGAGGAAGGTCTCTGCCTCCAACACACGTCTGATCTCTGCCAGACAGAACCGGTCCACCTCTGCCTCCCCCACCTCCCCGCTTCCACTCGCCATGCTAGGAGACGTCAAGGTGGTGCGCGCCATGTCCCGCAAACTGCCACCGAAAGGCACCGTGTCCAGAAGCTGTCGGGAGCTTCGCCCCAGAAAGTCAGAGTAGGCCCTGAGGAGGTCCGTCTCCTGCACGTCGCACTCCTTCGCCCGTTTCACAAAAGCCTCCAACTTGGCCTGCATGCTCTCCCCGCCACCCCCTCCGTCGTTGATCTTGATCCCTTTTCGAATGCCCTCCCAGGTACATACCTGAATTTGTCGCCGCAGACGTCTTTGCGGATCCCCTTTGCCGACGGTATGCGCCATCGTTGTTAGCTCATCCACGCGCTCTGTGGCGCCCAAGAAGTCCTGAAGAACCTTCGCAACCTCATAATCTGTCTCCTGCGACGGCACGACCGGCCTCGCAGCCGCTCCCAAGGGCGAGGGAGGAGAGGAGGAGACCATGGAGTGAGAACTCGAAACTCCCGTCAGCCGCCGTAAGTACTCTTCGAGCCGTGCTTGCTTCTCCAAGCTGGGAGGGTTTGTCTCACTCTTGTGTCGCTTAAGCGGGAATTTGACGCCATCAATCCCCAAACTACCGGGGCGCATCGCGGACACAGCCTCATGTAACGCCAACATTTCCGAAGGGCCTTTGCGGACGCGCCACTCCTCCCCGCTCTCCAGATCCAGTACCCACAAAACGAATTGATACGTCTCCGAGACCCTCTTCCCCGTCTTTCCCCCGCGCCCCTCACCGAGGTGGCTTTGCCCACCGGCAGCGCGCCTCAGCCATCCTGTGGGCATGACGCCGGCCGAGACACTGCGTGTGCGCTTGGTTGTAGGCCGGGCCGGACTAACAGAGTCAGAAAATGTATGCGCGATAGTCTGCTTCCGAGCGGATCCAAAGAGAAGTGTCGCGGGGGAGAGGGGGGGAGGAGAGGGGGGAGACGTAGGACCGGGGGGGTCGGCTCAACGCCTAGTATGCGCACAAGGAGGGCTTTGCGCAAGCCGGTGATGTCGAGGCCGAGCCGGTGGGCAGACTGTACCAGCAGGATATCCTCCCCGTCCGGCGCGTCCACGTGCTCCTGCTCCTGGGCTTTGGCGAGCGTGGGGGAAAGGTGGACAGGGACGTACTCGGAGAGGGTGCTCCGGGGGGTCAAGCCTGTGGCCAACTTGACTCGAATCGAGTCCAGCGAGAGAATACAAGTGCCCCTTGCGCTAGCCGTGACGGGAGCCTTGCTGCCGGTGCTGCGAGGGGTGGCTCGAAAAGGCAGGCCCGGCATGGACAGGCGCCGCCTGGTCGTGTGCCGCGGGGTGCTCCTGGGCGTGGCCGCACGGGAAGAGGGCGTGTGTACAAGCGTGGGCGAGAAGAGGAAGAGCAGGTCTTCGGGGGGGGGATCCGAGGTGGACGTGGGGGTGGAAGGGGGGCAGGCGCTCTTCCCGGACGATTCCCCCCCCTCGCTGCCACCAGGCGAGCTCAGGAAGCCATCCTCAGCCAGAGCTAGCTCAAGCTGCTGCTGCTTTAGCGAACCGGGAGATTTGCCTTTGCCTGTCTCCATCTCTGCAGATACTCCCCCAAAGTCGGCGGCAAAGTCGTCCAGGAAGGGGGGCACAGCGCCTGACCCGGGAGGGGGCGGCCTGACAAGGGTGGCGGCGGCCGACAGAAACGATCGGGTTGGCGGGGTGGTACATTCCACGATGCCGTGGTAAGCAGGTGCTGCATAGTCAGAAATTGATGCATACGGGGAGGATACTGCCGCGCCGTTCGGGTTTGGAGAGGTAGAAGGGGAGGAGGAGAAGGAGGAGAAGGAGAGCGATGACGAGGGCTGATTTCCTGATTCTGCCTCGAAGAAAGCGCTGTCTGAATCGGCAGATACTGGTGTGATCGTTGGGTCTTGAGAGTCTCCTGCCTTAGTGGTGGGGCTGTGCCGCAAAGGAGAGCGTGGGAGTGGACGGGTCTCAAAGAAGGCGTGGTCTGTCCAAGCCCCCGCTGGGGACGTAAACGGGCTAGTCAAGTTTTCGCCTCGCTCCAGTTCTTCCAGAGATTGCTGCTGAAACGTCAATGGTGTGTTTCCCGATCCAGACGCCACGCTGGAAAATGAGGAGGGTTTGGGCCGCTGCGGCTTGTGGGAAACGAGTTTGTCGGGGGCGGAGGAAAGACTCGCCGAGTCAATTGTTCCCTCCCTCTGTGTGTCCGAGACCGCAAGGCCATCGCAGCCGACCTCAGCAGTACTACCAGAAGTCATTTCTCGACGATTGTTGTCCGGCCTGGCAGCTTATTGACGCCTGCCAGACCGAGTGACGCTAAAGCGGACAAGTATCCTAGTCTGTCGATGCCCGTCCCGTGCGTCCCTGGCAATGCACAACATTCTACGACGCGTACATCGGTGGGCCCCTAGAAAAAAGACAGAGACCCGATGTTAAATGCGCCTGTGATTCGATATATGCTTGCTTCCAAAGCCGGGGGGACAAAATCGTGCAACTTGCGCCCCTCCGGGAAAGGCAGCAGGACGGGGCTTTGCGGCCCCGCGTCCCCCCCTACAACTAAATCGCTAAATTGAGCGGTCGAACAAGGTGACCAAACACTGATCCCCCCTTCCCTTTCCGCACACACCTTCAGCATAGCGTAGAGTAGAAATTCGCAATCTCGACTGAGTGGCTCTTTGGCTAAATATGTCATCGAGTAGGCCGACGTCTACCACTACTAGTGGGGTTGGGTCAAAAGGCGGTCAAAGCAGCAAGCCGAAGTCCGACACCCCATCTAGTGCAGCACCCGTTCCATCAAAGTGTGATCCAAACATTCCCACGTCGAGCTCTGATTGTCTGGGGTCTGCAATCCAGCTGCCTCATGGGGAGCCGCAGGGTCACTTGGCTCGGCAAGACGACCCTGCAAGGTATGTGCGTTCTCTGCTCGATGACATGCAGAGTCGCTTCGAAAATATGAGCCAGCAGATTTTAAGCAAAATTGATACATTTGGATCCAAGGTCGACGCCCTGGAAGCCGAGATATCGGAGCTTATGAATGAAGCTGGGGCTGAATTTGAAGACGAAGTGCTGGGGAAGTCAGAGGGAAAAGGGAAGGAGGTTCTTTCCGAGAAGATAACATTGGACTCTGAAGCGTGAGTAAGTCGTACCATAGACAGGGCACTGAAATTGTGAAAGTAGACAGCTGTTGGAAAATTGTCTGACCCTCTGCCCATGTATGAACGTAGAAGTTCCGAACGAATACACAGTACAGTAAGAAAAGGCATGGCACTCTGATTTTGTTTTGTTTCTTTCACTCAAGGCGTTTCACCGGCCGAGAATATCTGACAGCCATCTGTGCATTTAACATGTCATGCTTTTAAAAAGCAATATCACTCTTTCCTTACAGCTCGTCGGGCACGTCGCTCAGCAGGTCTATGAAGTCCTGGAAGTAGGAAGCGCCCTTCTTCTGCGCCTCGATGAAGCCCTGAAAGTCTTTGCTCTTGGTAGGCTTATCCATGTCCAGCGTCAGACGTTGAAAATCTTTGGCAATGGCCGTGCCCTTTTCCTGTTTTTGAGTAGAAAGTCAAGAATTGTACTAAGGTCCGGGTTAGACAGGCCCTCACGGAACCATAAATGAATGCGTTCCGGTAGGAAGACGACTGCCATTCGGTAACGAAGGAGGGCTCACTCAAATTCGGCATGCACGCAATGATATGATATGCATAATTGCTCTAGACAAATACCCTATTCGGAGTCCCGCCTTACCCGCTTGCTCTCCTCAGCATCGCGAACGATTCGCCGCATGTCCTCGCCCACCATATAAGAATTTCTGAAGATCACATGACATATGTAAGAAATGTTATAAAAACTTTACTTGATAAGAGCATGACGAAGCGGATCTCGATTCCTCAAAAGCTATACATCAATCCGCTATATAGCATCTCTCTTTCTTCCGTCTTCCCTCTTACCGCAAGAAGATCTGAGTATTCACCCATTCCTCGTCCGCCAGCTTCCCTTCCCTGTCAGCAATCGTTTTCCCCACCTTATTCCATTCTCTCTGACCGCGAATGACGCGCTGAAATGCCTCTGTAACGGCGGGCAATCCACCTGGCAGCGTGATTTCAATCAAAACGTTAAATCATTAGCTCCTTACGAGATCGTGTTATCGTTTCTATCCAAAGTTTCTATGTTTCAGCAAGATTATATACCTTCTCCAACCGCTGCCATGGCTTGAGACGGCGCGGAGATCCAAGTAGCACCGCCAAACATGAACATCGACAGGGTCACTGCCTGACACAGAGAATTGTGCAAGGCGGAGCGGCGTTCAAGGCTCGTGCCACAGTCCTCGTTTCCTCCAGCGCTTAAACGAATTTTGAAGTCACGTGATGGAAGAGAGAGGGGCGGTACGAAAGCTGCCGCTCCCACTATCGTGGCTAGAATGAGGCCCACGCTGAGACCGCGCATCGTGCTCGACCTGTACCTGGAATCAAAGCATCGATGAAGTTAACTTCTGTCCACCGACGGACCCTGGCTCAGAGTCCAACGATATGGCAAAATTGAAATCGAAAGATTCCAAGACATTTGCACACGTCTCGCATCGCGCGCTACCGATTTGTCCACAAGTGAGAGCCGTCCCTTGATAACGGGGTTCGACAGGGGCAGGGCCTGAGCGACACCGCGGCGAGCGGCGAGTGGGAAGGGCGCAACTTAATCGAACAAACACGACTGCGCGCCGCCAAAATGCGAGCGCCGGTGGGTGTAAAACATGCGTGGAGTGACATGGCTGTCGAAGGAAGTGCAGAGTCGGTCACCTTCTAAACACATTTGGCGACCACAGGTAGATTCAGGGTCGACGCAAATGATGAGCCGCTTCGCCTCTTTCTTTGGCCGTGGCGCCGGGAATGAAGGGGAAAACGAGCAAACGCACGCTCCCGCGCCCGCCCCCGCGCCCGTTCCCCACCAACAGCAACCGCATCGACACCATAATCAGCAACAAGCGTCACACCGGCAGCCAGCACCTCCGCCACAAGGGAAGGCTTCTGCGTCTACCGGCAATCGTCCACGCTCTGGGAGCAGCGGAAACAGTGGGAGCTCCCGGCATAAGACGGGGAAGAGGAGAGGGACTTCGAAGACAGGGCCTCCTGCGGGAGGCCTTTCTCCACGCTCAGTGTCTGCCCTTGCGAAACTGGAAGATTACGCTCACGATGCTGATGCGTTGGAAAAGCTATTGGCAGGCGTGGAGTTGTGTTTGCAAGATTATCCGCGCACTCCAAGGGCACGGTTGTTGGAAGCCAAAGATCAAATCGCTCAAATGAATGGAAATCTTGAGAAGCTACAATACAACGGCGTCGACTCTATCATAACGGCTGAACTGGAGAGTGGGAAAGAAAAAGCAAAGGAAAAGCGAAAAGCCTTGAATCAACGGTGTGACAGCTTGCGGGAGCGAATATTGCAGAATTCTAGAGACCTGGCAAAAATGTTGACTGCAGGGGCAGGGAAATAAAGCAGTTGCACAAAATTTCGAAACAAATTATAAATTGAAGCACCTTTGTCTACACTCTTGTGATAATGGATAATCTAAACACAAGCCTTGGCAAAGCTCTTGCTCAGGCATCGTGCACACACATTGCTAGTATCATACGTGTACTTTATTGATTTAGGATAAGCGTATCATTCGGTATCTCATAAGTACTATGTACTGTTGTTGAGGAGCATCAAGCTCGAAGCGAGTGCCATATGGACCAAGTATTCTCTAACTCTTGACGGGTCGTCACTCAATTAATTTATCTATTAGGATCCATGGGCAGTTCTTTCAGACCAAGTGTCAATTAATTTATCTATAAGGATCCATGGGCAGTTCTTTCAGACCAAGTGTTTAGGGCATGTCACACATTCAACGTTTGTAACGCTATAGAAGCGATGCCCTTGTAGATCCGAGCACGGGGAAACTACTATGCGAGAGCTTGCGGCAGGGGAATGCGCTGGCAGTGATCTCGTGAGGGTATCTGAGTCCCGCGCCTTACAGGAAGATATGATCGTTCTATATTATTGAGGGGGCTATCGCCCTTGAGGCCGGTGTACGTGTTGTGGTGGTGAGACGAATGGCATGCAAGGCGTGTCCTTGGACGGCGACGACAGGCGTCTGTCGAGAATTGGTCGGGCAGGTAGCCCATGCAGCGAGGACATGCCTTCCCACTCCATAGTTTGGCATGCCACCGTTGTATTCTAGGTTTAGTCCGGCAAGGTCCGTCTACCAGAATAAGCCGTAGATCCTTTCGAACATTCCATCGTCCGCCTCCCGACGTCACCCTTCTGCGCCCCTCAAGGAGCACCCATCCCACCAGCGATCCATGCCCTCATAAATGTCCAATTTTATCGCATAAACCCTTGAGTGAATCTCTTTTATCGCCGTGATCACCTCAGAAATCGTCGTAGTAAACCCATTCCAACGTCAATCCGTGCGCCGGTGCTGCTCTGATCGGGCTCCTTCCCTTAGCATACAAAGGCCCGTCCAATGCCCTTCGCAGCTCCGCTTCACTCATGTCTCCCCGTGCCACGGCCCAAAGTCCTCCCACCATATTCCTGACCATACGTTGCAGTGCTCCATCCAAAAGCACGTGGATCGCGTATTCCTCTGGCGCCTCCGAAACTAGCTCCACGGACCGCACGTGTCTTACGGTTGAAAATTCTTCCCCCTTTTTGCTCATTCGCCGCTTGTGTTGCAAGCGATTAGCGAAATTCTGATAATCATGCTTTCCCTCGAAAATGCTGGTCAACTCAGCCAATTTGTGTAGGTCTAGCGCCTCGCCACGGGGGACAGCGCAACAGTAATTCCGGTGCAGCGGGTCAGCCACAGCACGGGTGGAGAACCGATAAGTGTAGAGCTTTGAACGGCTGTTGTACATAGCGTGCCAATCTCCTTGGACCGCCAGGTTTTTCTCTCGGGGAGGAGGGGCGTGCGACACGTTCCAGAGCCGGACGTCTGCGACCAGTCCCTCGTTCAGCTTCGTTTCAAATTCTTGAACAGTAAACCGTCCTGCAGCCACCGCCGGGTAGTCAAAATGGATGACCTGTCCTCGTGCATGGACACCAGCATCCGTTCGACCGGCTGCGACGGCCCGAATGCACACCTTTTCAAGCAAGTCGGAGTCCGGGCAGGCGGCGAGGGTTGAGTTGATGGCGCGTTCGACCTCGAGTTGCACCGTTCTACTCTTCACTTGGAATTGCCAACCATTGAAGTGCGTCCCATCGTAAGCAAGTCGGGCTACAAAGCGCGTCATAGGAACAGTAGGATTTTTCCACCAGGCTCTGGGTGTATAATCTCCTGATAAAGACATCCTGCAGGGGCTATGCCACACCATCGCCCCCCGACAAGCCGCGATTACCAAAAGGCAACAAAGCGCCAAAAGATGCAGCCGCTTCAAACGGCACTCCGTTTCATGCGCGTTTAGCCCCATAAGCAGTTTTTAAAGTGTCGACTATCGGCGCCCGTGCTTGGGAGGCGTCTGGGAGCTCCTCCACCATGTCCAGCCAGGAGGTTAAACGTCAGTCCAAAGCCTGTCTCGAAAACCACACATTGCGTTAGCAAGGACTGCGCTAAAACGTATTCTGTATTATCCTGTACTCACACCACAGTAAAAACGATGAAACCCACCAGTTTGCTCGTCCCGAGCTCGCTCCTGCTTTTGAGCAGCAGTCTCTTCGTGTCCTCTTTCGTCATTCAATCGCACACTTCATCGATAATAGGTTTAAGCGCTAAGTCCTCTTCCCCCGGTAGTAGCAGCAGGAGCAGTACAAGGATGGTTGAGAAGATATACATTGTAACGGGCTCCACTGATGGGATAGGCCAGCATACAGCCAGTAATTTAATCAATACCCCAGATGCCAAACTCTTGGTACACGGCCGCAATCCTACCAAGGTTGCTCAGACCGTACAACAGTTGAAATCAGTAAACCCCGGGGATATAGATGGCGTCGTGGCCGATCTGGCTTCATTTCAGGACATTCGACGACTGGCCAAAGATTTGGAGGAGAAAATAGAAGCTGCATCTCCCGATGCCCCCGTGGTGCTGATTAACAATGCGGGTGTGTTCGAGACCAGGCGTAAAGAAAGCCCGGAAGGATTGGAAATGACCTTCGCCATCAACGTCGCTGCTCCATTTCTATTGACTGGCCTTCTTCTTCCTTTACTTCGGAGGAGAAAGAACAGTCGGATAATCAACATCTCCTCCATTTCCCAAGGGGGGAGCATACCATGGGACGACCTACAGCTCGCACTTCCCGGGGCCTATACCGACCATCGAGCCTACTCGCTCAGCAAACTATGCATGGCTATGCTCAGTATGGAGCAGAGCAGCCGTTTCGGTTCCGCTGAGTTTCCAATTGTGTGCTGCGACCCCGGTACGGTAAACACGAAGATGCTGGAAGCGGGGTGGGGGATGTACGGGGTGGACGTGTCGGCTGCCAATGACGAGACCCTCCTGGCCCTCGCCCCATCCCTCGACAACGGGTCTTATTTTGTCGGCAGGATGGCACGGAAAGCGAACGCAGAGGCTTACGACCCAAAGTCACGGGCACGGTTGTGGCAATACCTGGAGGAGGTGACGGGATTCGCGTACTGAGACATGTCATGTCGACGCAAGCGCGAAGAGGGAAGGAATGGAACAAAGAATTTTTGTGACAGGGCGGGAATTGAGTCCCCAAAACAATTGCACATTTACATTTTCTTTGCACATCGCGTGCCTGTGGCTCGGGGGCCACAAGGAACCCTCAGTCCACGACCCGTTTTCCAGGCAGCCCTTATCGGCGGCCTGGGTCTTTGCCCGTTCATCTCCTCGCGTTCGCCTAGACCCACCCCGTGTCGCTATCCAGGAAAAAAACGCACATGCAGGGGCAAGCGCGCCGTTCTCTTGGCATCTGGCCGCCCGTGGCACCATTCCTGCCGTCAACTTTCCCGCACCACAGCTCTCTGGAGTCAGATCAAATGTTCAGCAGGTTCTCCGTCACCTTTCTCCCGGTCCGGCTGCTGCCCTCCTCCAAGGACGGAGTGGACCAGGACCCGGAGGCGGTACCTCTAGAACCAGTCCCCCCCGTCTGCCCCCGCTTTGACATCGGCCGCAAGGGGGAGGGCGTGACGCCGCTATGGCTGCCGAGCTGGCCAAGGCGGGGGTCCGCCCCCCCCCCCGCTAAACCCGTTCCTCCTTTCGCCGAGTACGACGCCCGCAGCTGGACCGAGGCTCCCCCCCCCCAATGCCTCCCCCTTGCCAGCACCGGCCAGTTTGGCCGCCAGGCTCTGTGCTGCGGGCGTCAGGGAGTGGAAGCCTCGCTTGC
>NW_005803847.1:0-61322 GCF_000240725.1 Microchloropsis gaditana
TTCGTCTCCCGCCCTTCCACCACTGCCCTCCCTCCCTTCCTCCCTCCCGATCCCTCGGTTTGCACCGAATCTCCAAGATTCAAGGTCTCGTGCCAGGTTCTTTCCAAACAAGACTTCCACGTCCCTGAGCACGATCCCTGAACCCGTCCTCCCCCCCGTCCTCCCTCCCATTCTCAGCGAGCGGCTTAGGTGGGAGACGAGGGACTGAATCTTTTTGCCATGACGCACTCCCCCCTGACCCCTCCCTTCTCCTTCTCCTCTTCCTCCCCCGCCTCCCCTTCCCTCCGAGGTCGTTTCGGCACCCTTCCCTCCCGCCCTCCGCCCACCGCCTTCCCTTCTCCCCTGCCTCCCCCCTTCCTCCTCCGCCGCCACTGCCCGAGCAGGGCCTCCACCCACCCCGCCAGCTCGCCCTCCTTCAGCACCTCGTCCTCGTCCTCATCGAAGATGCAGAACCACACACGCAGCCGATCCTCCCACGACGCCCGACAGAGGGCGTGCAGGAAGGTCAAGAGGGTGGGAAGGGGGAGGGAGGGAGGGAGGGACCGACCGAGGGGGGAGGTGGCGGTGTGGAAGAGGCGCTCGGCCAAATACGGCGCGAGGGACACGGCGGTCACTTCGACCCAGGCTGTCTTGCCCATGGAAGGGAAGGAGGAGGGAAAGGGAGGGGCAGCGACGGAGGCGGCGGCGGAGGCAGGGGCCTCTGCGCACAGCTTGTAGAAGGTCTGGGTCAGGTTGGTCAACTCCGCCCGGGAAAGCTGTCAGGGGCAGGGAAGGGTGAGAATCGGTAGAAAGCGACAACACCCGTGGACGTCTCCTTCCCTCCCTCCCTCCCTCCCTCCCTTCCTCCCCCCCTCCCTCCCCCCCACCCTGGTATCGCTCCGCCAACTGGCGGATCTCCCTTTCGGGATGGTACTTCAACTCCAAGGCCACCATGCTTGCGGGAGGCGCCTGCGTCAAGACCTGGGCCAGGACCGTCACCAGCCACCCCACCACCACCCGCTGGGCCCACCCGGCCCCGGCCAGGCGGAGGGAGAAGGCGGGAAAGTCCAGGATCTGCGACGACGCCGAGGTCGCGGGGGAGGAAGACGGATGGCCAAAGAGAACCCGTGCGGCTGCTTCGACCTCCGGCACCCCCGGCCCATACACAGCACGCAACAAAGTCTCCACGTCGCGCGCGTCCACACACCTGCCCTCGGCCGCTCTTCCGCCTCCACCGAGGCCCATGGGGTTGCCTTGATTGCCTGAAAGCGCCGAAGAGACCTGGCCCCTGAACAGGAAATCGCCCCCTCCGCCCCTCCCTCCAACCCTTCCTCCCCCTCCCTCCAGCCTTCGCAGTCCCATGACTTCGTACACTCGGAAAGCCAGCCTCATACGCTGCTCCGCGCTGCCCTTTAACAACACTGCGGCCATGCACATGAAGTCATCCATGGCCACAAGACCTTGTCCTCTTCCTCCCTCCCTTCTTCCACCCGCCGTCGCGTCTATTGCATCAAATAGAGTCCGTACCACAACGACGGGCATGGCGGGGAAGGCTTCCAAAACATGCCGATGAAAGGTCCGCTGGTCGATCCCGTCTCCCCTTCCTCCATCATTTCCATTAACACTCAAGCGACTGAATCCTTCCTCCACGCGCTGGCTTAATTCCGGCCCCAGCAACCCTGCTGCCTCGTCAGGGGTGAGGAGGCGAGTTGATGCATATGCACCCATGACCTCAAGTGTGTCCTGTTGCGGACGCGATACCCCGGTTCCTGCTTTGATAAAAATGAAGGGTTTATTCGTGTAATGCCCTGACAATTCACTAACGCTGGCTGCTTCGTACAGAGGGGACCAGAATTTAGTGCTGCCCTCTCCCCTCTCATACGATGGAGAGCTGCGCCGGCAGCACCCGCCACAAACAATACGGACGACCTGTAAAACATGCATGTGATGATATGTCAGTGTTGCCCAATATAGCACGCCCCAACATGTGTGTACCATTCTTCCGCAGAAGAACTTCTTTTGTTTTGTGAACAGGGCGGAGGAAAGTAACGCGCAGCATCGAGGAGAGGGAGCGAAGAGAGAGCGAAGAGGCCGCAGGGGAAAGCCCGGGCTTGCAGCATAAGCCCCCGAATATAATTAAACTTGACCACGTCAAGCCCTCACATGGGCAGGGCAGGATGTGGTGGGTGCAAGGAAATCGCGGCTTGCGTATGGAGGATGTTAATTCTTGACGGGATGGTCATGGCACTGTCCATGTCTCCTCTTGGCTTGTATCCCGTCGCGGCGTGCGTTTCTACTTCTCAATGCTTTTCATTTACACGGCACATCAAAACCCCTCACAGAGACGGTATGCTTTCGGTGCTGTCAAGAAATCTTCGCACTATCGGTGGATGGGACAGAAGAAGGATAGGTGGTGTACTGCGGGCGCTGCCCCTGCTATCTTCACAATCACCATCAAGTGGTGCGATACCACCGGGAGAGCCGCGTATGGGAATAAGTGCCGCGTCAATTTTAGTTGCGCATTTGTCTACCGGCTCTTTCCTCAGTCTAAGTGACCTCCATGACAATCCAGGGGCTAAACGAGAGGTACGTGGACATGCACCCTTAGAGGGTAGCTTTTACCGGCCTTTCGAATGGAAGCCACGCCTCTCAACTAAGCAGGTTCTGTTTGTCCCTAATTCACCACGCATCTTTTACCCCCTCTACCTGCACAGCGCAAACGCGTGGGTCGGGGCATTGGTTCTGGATCCGGGAAAACGTCAGGCAGGGGCATGAATGGGCAGAAGAAACGATCGAGCGTGAACATCCCCCAGGGCTTTGAAGGCGGTCAGACGCCCATGCATCGCCGCTTGCCCAAGACAGGGTTCAAGAACATGTACGTACCACATGCTTGCGCGGATTCCGCGAGGGGACGGGCGAATCCTTGCGTGTACACCTGTCTCGCACGCAACGCCGCCCGCTCTGTGGCACCTCCCGACGCTCGTTTTCACAGCTCTCTTCCTTACCTCCACAACCTTGACGACACAGCTGGGCGGAGCCACTGACCCCACTCCACGTTGGGACGGTGCAAAATTGGATCGACATGGGCCGTCTCGTGGTTCCTGCCGACCGCTTGATGACCATGAAGGACCTGGTGGATGCCGGGATCTTCAAAGCGAACAGAGTGAAGCACGGCATCAAGCTGTTGGCCCGAGGGGGCGAACACGTCCACACCCCTTTCCACATCGAGGTCTCCCGGGCATCTTTGGGGGCAATCGACGCCGTGGAGAAGGCGGGGGGAACTGTTACCTGCGTGCATTTCAACCGGCTGGCCCTGCGCGCCTTGTTGAAACCTGAGGCGTTCCGGGTCCCCATGCTGGGGGAGGATGGCCAAGTGGAGGAGACGTTGCAGCTGCCCAGACGGGCCCGGCCACCTCCTCGCTTGATGCCCCTTTACCTGGATAGTGACCGGAGGGGGTACCTGTCTCCCGAGGTGCAGCGGAGGAACAAGGACCTTTTCAACGGCCAAGTCACCAGCGAAGAGATACCCAAGCTGGCTTTGGATTAGGCTAAACAATGCTCTATAAAGAAAAAACATGCTCGGGAGATGTGCTGATGAGAATGAGAGCAAGTGAAAGCCGTCTTTCTCGGAGTTGCTCCTTGTCGTGGGGTCGCGCAAAACAGGCTGTTCCCATTCTTTCTTTTTGTCAGGAAAATGTCGTTACTTTGCACAATGAGCCTTGCCCGCCATGTCATTTATAGTATCTGACGGGCGTTTCCTTCCTGTCACGGGACACAAATCAAAGCTCTCCACCCACACATCCATATCCTGCCTCGCGGCAAGACACTCTTCCTTCTTTGTACCCCATTCGGCTTCAAATACACCGACACGCCCCTCTTTCGAGGGTAAAGTATCCAACGGATAGCCAGTCAGGGCACACCATTTAACCCCTAGTCTCCTCGCCTGAGGCCCCGGAGCTGGGGAGTACAAGCCTTCGTACAAGGTGCCCGGCGCCTGCGCAGGAGATAAGATAGGCGTGGCGCTGGCCGTCCTTTTCGCGTCTTCGAATGGTGGGGATTTGAAGTCGGCACGCGCGTGACTCGCACACACGGACAAGATCCAATTCCTGGTTTCGTTCCTTGCTGTCTCCTTCAGATAGTGCTGACCTGGGAGGGGGTGGGTGATCCGCGGCAAGGCTGTGAACTCAGCCAGGCCGGTAAATTCGATCGGTGCGCCTTCTCCCTCCTCCTCCGCTGCCCCGTTGTTGTCCCCATCGCGACGTTTCTCCATCGCTTCCTGAAGCTTGTCCTCGATAGCTTCGGCCAGATCCACGTACCGATTAAGAAGAAGGAAAGCCAAATGATGGTAGGACGCGTTCAGCTCCTCGCTCTCCCCATTTTGAGCTCGACGACGAATCAGCGTCCCTGCCACGTAGTACGCTTTATCCAAGGGAATGATTGCGGGTGCATATCGTAGCAGAGTCACCGCCACTTTGCAGGCGAGCGTTAGAAGAGGTACGTGAGGAGGGTTTGACAGCTCGCGTCTCCCTTCACCAACGGTCCTGGTGCCAGTAATGCCGCCAAGAAGAGTAAGAAGAGCTGTCAGGATGTGGGTATAATGCACGCACCAAAACATTTTCTCGAAATCCTCGAGTTTTTCGACGTCGTTTTTTTCTTGTATGTCTTTATCTCGTCTGCCGGCGGCGTCAACCTGGTTGCCTGTGACCTTTTCCGTCTTTACTTCAATCGCCCGGTGTTGCCGTAAGGCTTTTAACAAAATTTGTCGTAGATCCCGGAGGAGCTTCCCCAGGACCTCGCCTTGTTGCAGCTCCTCTTTCAAGCTTTGATTGTAAAAAAGGGCCCGAAGCAATTTTCTATACAGATCAAGGTGAGTCAGAGGCGACGGTCCCCTGCTGGCCGTGAGGGCGCCAACAGCTTCTTTCACAACGTGCAATGAAATGAATTTTTCTATGCCAAGGATTTGCTGGACTTGGAAGGCGATCATATCGTCCCACAGAAGCTGCAGCCGTCCATTTTTTTGGTCACCGGTCCCGCAATTGTCCTTCTCTACTTGGTGAGCAAGCATGCTGTAAACGTGCGTCCATTCTTGCCTCTGACCGAGATATTCCAGGGCTTGTCGAAGGGGAGCTATATCTGCTGGGCCCGTGAGGGTCAGAATGTCATCATTGCCGGCCTGGACAGATGAGGGAGGGTCTGAACGATACGAGGAATCGGAGGGAGACTGAAGCGTTTTATTGCCCTCGGCGACCGAGACAATGTGAGAAAGTTTGGATGGAAGGTAGCTGTGGGCGACCCGAAATGCATCCGGCCAAAGCTCCTGCTTCATGTACATTTTTAAAGCTTTTTCCGGCAGTCCCGCTTTCAGATAGAGAGACTCCGCCTCCTTCAATTTGAAAATCTTAATGGCTGTTTTATGATTTGAATCCTTGAACCCGTTATGGGGCCGTGCTGGCTGGCCAATTAAAGCGTTCGCCTGGGCCTCTAGGACGGTGGGTAAGAAGGACGGTTCGTACTCGTCCGCTAGCCGTCGGGCTCTCACAAAATCCTCCACCGATTCAGATACATACATTTTGATGGCATCGGCGGGGGCCTTGGCCAGCAAATATGATTCTTCCGCCTCGCGGTACATCCCGTGTTTTTGTTGGTGTCGAGCGTGCTGATGATGCACTGCTGCCGTTCGAGAAGGGAAACCAAGATCACATACTTTGAGCGCATACGCGAAGTCATGACAGGCCGTGGCATGGTCGATCGCAGATTGAATCTGGTTGTGAGATGCGAGCAATTGCAAGCCTTTTTCAATGCCGAGGGCTTTGGCCTCGGCGTAGAGCGTTTCAACAGACAAGGAAGAGGAGCTTTTAGGATTCGAGATTGCAGGAGACGGTTCCTGGGGCTGTTCTAAAGCTGAAGAAGACGCTTTGCTATCGTAGACGTCAAGGGCCCCGCAAAAGGACCCTACAATCAGCCGCGTACCGTCTGGGCTCCAGGCAAGGGCTGTGGCACTGTACATATTCGGTACATGATGTATGCCAAGCTGTTTTACAGGGACGGATTCGCCCGCTCCATCCGCGTTGCTCGTGGCCCGCCCGCAAGAGTAGATGTACAGCGCATTGAAATTTGCAAGCACGAGTATGCGACCCGTTAGGGCTGCGCAGACGAACTCCCTGCAGGGTGTCGTGGAGGTGGAGTGGTCGTAGACGTGGAAGACGTGGCCTGACTCTGAGTTGTACACAGCGACACGCCCATCGCTCCCCGCCGCTACTACCGACGCAGGGGTCCAAGCCAGGGCGAAAGCCGCACATGTATGCTGTGCCAGCACAGAAGAGGAAGAAGGCGAGGAATTACTTCGCAGCGAATGTCGATAGAGGCGACCGTCATAATGTGCTGAGATAAAAGCGCTTACGCCATCTGGATGCAGAGAAATAGCAACGACAAAGCTAGCGCCTAAGGAGGAAGCAAGCGCTGTAGATCTGTGGCGTTTCAGGTCGCCTTTTACTACCGTTCCATCAGCGAGTCCATAGACCAGGAAAGGATCTTCAGCAGCCAGCTTTGTCGGCCAGAGCAAGCATGTCGTGGGGATCGCGTGCAAAAATTTGTGACAAATACTTTTTTTGCTACCCCAATCGTGTCCAATCTTGTAAATATATATGCTTCCATCCGTCTGTGCGACGGCTAATTTCGTTGAGTCCGGTGAAAAAGCCAATCCTTTGACAGCATATGATGAAGTGTTTTCCATTTCCTTCATGCAGGCAGCACGGACACCTTTACAAGGGGTTCCGTCGGCCATTTTCTCTGGTTTTTTTTCCTCATTTTTTCTGGCATATTTTGTCAAAAATTTATCTTTTCTCTTTCCATCACTAGTATCGTACAGCCATATCATCCGGCTCCCGGTTGCAACAGCTACCTTTTTAGCGTCTGGTGACCAGGCGAGGGCCGTGATCTTGTCCAGTGGATTAAAAGGCTCCAGGCAGCAGTGTCGCCAAGATTTCATGTACTGTAGCGCCATTCTGAAAATTCGAAATTGTGTGTTTATCTTAGAGGCGTCTGAAACAAAAAAACAAAGAGCCTTTTAAAAAATGGACGTGTTTTGTCAGCGAGGTTTTTTTGGGACTCCTCGCTCGTCGTCGCCGGTAACGGAAAGTCAAAATAATAGATAGGGACACGCCGACACTCGTTGTATCCAAAAAAAATACGAAGCTGACATGGAACCTTTTCTGAGTATAAAAGTGATGATATCTTGCGTAAATGGAATCGAGAGAGGTAATGCATGACCCAAAAAAGGATCTCTCTTGCCTCCATAAGGAACCTCCCCGTCGTAAACTCCTTCTATGCCAATTATTCCTCCAGGCAATATCAGTAAGCGCGCGCCACAAACCACTTCATGTCACTTGAGCGGGCGCCGATATATCTATCGACATATTTGGTCTTTTCTAGCTCGAATATTATGATCGGGAGTGCATGTGTCGTTGCAGAACACAACAGAAGCTATTTATGTGTTGATCTGCTACGAAGCAATCAAGGCATTGCCTTCCATCCTGGTAATTATAAGCTCAACACCATCATCATCTCTTACATTTCTCAACATTGATAAACGGGCAATAAGTATCTGTCAGGTAATGAGTTCTACGTTTACTTTTGTATAACAATCCAGGCATATGCACGTATGTCTTCAGAAAAATTCGAGGATGATAAGAAGTAGAAAACACTGGGTGCGCATAATAAATCAGTGCAGGAATCTGGGTTCTATCACCAACAGTTAGTTAAATTACCTGCAGGGTTTGGTAAAAGTGGGAAGGATTAAAAAAAGTTTAGGCTCCGCCCGGGATTGATCCGGGGACCTGTGCATTACAAGTGCACCGCTCTACCACTGAGCCACAAAGCCGTGCAAACTGGAATAATGTGGAACTGCACAAATATAAAATTCTTTATCTGAGGTTTTACTTACTTGATTTTTTTTAATGCTATGCTGGCTGTCTGGTTATTTAAATCGCTCCTACGCCATCTGTATTTTGCCTGTGCAACGTAAGATCTCTGTTACAGAAAGTGGAGGAGACAAATTGCTTACAAATAAGCAGGTCTTATGATTAATGATTTTTTTGTTATGGACGTGTAGCCATGCCGCAAGAAGTTTGGGAGAATATTGTCAAAGCAACACCTCGATCGTTTCATCCACCAAAATTCATCATTTTGATCACACAATTGATTTATCGACTCACGACTTGAAAACTGTGGCGCGGTAAAGGCATCGTCAGAGTTGTGTGATCGCCTTCGTTTACGCGTTACGTAACAAGACGCTCACAGCAACACTACGCGAGCCACAAAAAAGTCCGAAAAGGTTTGTTCACTGCAAGGGATGCGGGTAATAACGTTTTTGTAGACATTTCGTGGATTCTCGCCACAAACAGATGGCAAACATCTTCAGAAGCACTCAAAGAAAGAGATGCGGAGCAGTCGAAGCCCCAAACGACACGATGACAGGCGCAAACGAGAGGAAGCCATAAGGCCGCATTTAAATACGAAGTGGCGAGCGATAAAGATAATCTGGAATTATTTGTAGTGAGGGAAACGTCGAGTCATCGAGTATCTCAACTCAACCTGACCACCGTGCAAGCTTGCTGAAAACTCTACAGGAGGTAAGGCTGTCAAAAGTGATACCGATAGGAAAGCCTTCATGTCTAGAGCATTAAAAAAGAACTCATGCGTGGTTTTCAGCCATCACTTATGACAATAATTTACCAGTTAAGCCATGTGTAAGGTCATTCTGATAGTGTAACTCATACTAAATAAAATATAAAACACGCCAAAATTCACCATTCATTGCGAGTCATCTATTTTGGGAGCCAAACGAAATCTTGCACTCTCAATAAAAATTTGATTAAGAAATTATTTGTAGTGATCCTCATCATAAAGACTCCTCTGTATCATATAAATACGTCAAGGGGTGGTATTGACCGCCCTTGCAGGCCTCTGCGTGCGCACCCGTCTCTAGAACCTCGAGCTGGTTTATTGTGTGTATGATGAAGATACGGTACAATGACGCAAGGATTTCATTTTGCTAAAGAGAAACAGGAGCAACTGTCACATGCACTGACCAGATTCCTCGTTAGGATCCGTCTGCTTACCTCATCGCGCAGCTCGAACCATTTGCTTTTGAAATATTCGCATGCCTCTTTATGAGTATTGATACATGACCAAGGCTTTTGACAGACCGTGAAATGCACGCTCTTCACTGAAGGAAATAGGCTAGCGTTTTTGCACTGCGGCTGATCAAACATGGTGTTGTACTTGCAGTGGTCTAATTGCAACGACAATTCAGGATCAGAAAGGCTCAGAAAGTAGTACGGCAGCAATCCTGGGAATGAAAGAATTATCCAAGTTAAAACAAAGCTTCCGTCTCTCTCCATCCCCATGCGCCTGTACGCACACATCCTTGTAACCATCACGAACCTTGAATAGTCATGCCGCCATAGCCCCATCCAATGCCCTTCCCACCCCACCCTGAGCCCTGTCGGAAATCACCGATCTTAACAGTGTCCACCAGCCGCTCAAACTCCGTCACGTTGGGACGGAGCAATAAGAAACCCCCTTGCACCATGCAAGCTTTCAACCTTTCATTCGTCATGCCGTAGTCACATGTATACATAAAGGTCTTGTCCTCCTTGTCAAAAAGCTCATCCATGGGCTGCAGCAGCATCGAGTCCATATCCAAGTGTACTACCCGATGATAGTCTGTCAGTGTCCACGCGTACAGCTTCAAAAGCTCTGTTGCCCCACAGCAGCCGCTTTTCGCTATGTGTTCCCGCAAGAAGGTGCCCTGGATATCGGTGATGTCCACAGGAATGTCCCGCTCTATCACTCTGTTACATTCGGATCAAAAGAGGAGAATCGTTAGTAGCTTACATCTCTGTAGAATGTCTCTATTCTGGGTGCAACGCGTCCTGAGCTTCCGATCAAAATACCATACTTACTTCCAGCCCGACCGACGGAGTGCCGCACGCGAGGTAGTGACGTTTGGATGCACTATAGCGATAAAATCCAAGCCGTATTTTGAGGTTGCGGAGGCCTTTCGAATGCCATGGGCCAGAACTGCGGCGCCGTCTGAGTGGGCACCATCCGCTGTCACCGAGATTACGTACGCGATGGTCTTGCGGTTCAATGTGCTTGGTGCATATAGTGCCGTGGAATACAACGACGATGCAACCGATGCTATGTTCTGAAAGCGGTACTGCTGGATCACACCCTTCATCCAGAAGAAGTACGAACCGAGCGCCACAAAGCTGATGACATAAATAAGAATACAGAGTGGTGACTTCCACTTTTTTTTTGTCAACATTTGCTTGCTAAATCTTGGTTCCTTATTCATCACGAATCTTGACATCGTAACCCCTGTGAATGCTTAGTTACTAGGAGCATGCATAAAGAATTTTATGTTTGTCATCTATCGCTCGGAGAAATTTTGAAATGCGTCAAGCTACAGCCCAACACGCCAAGATTGCGTAGTCGTCATTTATTATAGCGCTATCATGATCAGGACATACTTAACATATATTTTGGACCACGCCTCGCGAAGACTTGTTGTGAGTGGTCAAATCTTGTCCCACACATCTCTTGGCCCATGATCATATTGGGCTGGGGCTCAGCGGAGTAGGGCTTCGGTACTTTGGCCGGTTAATCGTCGATTAACGGCTCCCTTTCCGCAAGCTCGAGTTTAGAGTACAATATGTATGTGAATGTATATATAGAGAGGGAGATGAATCTGTCAAGTCACAAAAGCTGGCTAAATTTCAGATTTTTTTAAGGTTTAAATGCTAGGAAAAAAAGACAGAAATTAGGATACTGCTACGAATCCGAGGAAAGAGATACAACGATTGGCGGAATGAGGGCATTGTACGTCACTATTCATGTATATAGCTTCTCAACCGAGCTAATCATATTTTTAACGAAGTGACCGCAAAAGAGTGCAGACGGACGTTTCACGTTGAACAACTTCCGGCGAGAACTACTCCGGAAGATCTCGGGGGTGACACAAAGTAAACGGACTCGATTGAAATGTGAGACGCGTAGCGTAGTTAGTAGAGGGATCCCTTCAATTTTCCTTCCGATATTTATCGCTGGACTCAAGTGGGATCCACTACTTGATCCCGCATCAGATTTAAAAAAATGCCTTTGCCCTGGGGCCATTTATACACATGTTGCTCTTTTCAAATTTGTCAAAAAACTGTTGCTACTGCGAGCCCGTCATTGACGCGTATAATTTCAATAATTTTTTACATAAATATGCTTGTCTCTGTGGCTTCTTCCACTGACAAATTTTCTGTATCATATAAATACGTCAAGGGGTGGTATTGACCGCCCTTGCAGGCCTCTGCGTGCGCACCCGTCTCTAGAACCTCGAGCTGGTTTATTGTGTGTATGATGAAGATACGGTACAATGACGCAAGGATTTCATTTTGCTAAAGAGAAACAGGAGCAACTGTCACATGCACTGACCAGATTCCTCGTTAGGATCCGTCTGCTTACCTCATCGCGCAGCTCGAACCATTTGCTTTTGAAATATTCGCATGCCTCTTTATGAGTATTGATACATGACCAAGGCTTTTGACAGACCGTGAAATGCACGCTCTTCACTGAAGGAAATAGGCTAGCGTTTTTGCACTGCGGCTGATCAAACATGGTGTTGTACTTGCAGTGGTCTAATTGCAACGACAATTCAGGATCAGAAAGGCTCAGAAAGTAGTACGGCAGCAATCCTGGGAATGAAAGAATTATCCAAGTTAAAACAAAGCTTCCGTCTCTCTCCATCCCCATGCGCCTGTACGCACACATCCTTGTAACCATCACGAACCTTGAATAGTCATGCCGCCATAGCCCCATCCAATGCCCTTCCCACCCCACCCTGAGCCCTGTCGGAAATCACCGATCTTAACAGTGTCCACCAGCCGCTCAAACTCCGTCACGTTGGGACGGAGCAATAAGAAACCCCCTTGCACCATGCAAGCTTTCAACCTTTCATTCGTCATGCCGTAGTCACATGTATACATAAAGGTCTTGTCCTCCTTGTCAAAAAGCTCATCCATGGGCTGCAGCAGCATCGAGTCCATATCCAAGTGTACTACCCGATGATAGTCTGTCAGTGTCCACGCGTACAGCTTCAAAAGCTCTGTTGCCCCACAGCAGCCGCTTTTCGCTATGTGTTCCCGCAAGAAGGTGCCCTGGATATCGGTGATGTCCACAGGAATGTCCCGCTCTATCACTCTGTTACATTCGGATCAAAAGAGGAGAATCGTTAGTAGCTTACATCTCTGTAGAATGTCTCTATTCTGGGTGCAACGCGTCCTGAGCTTCCGATCAAAATACCATACTTACTTCCAGCCCGACCGACGGAGTGCCGCACGCGAGGTAGTGACGTTTGGATGCACTATAGCGATAAAATCCACGCCGTATTTTGAGGTTGCGAAGGCCTTTCGAATGCCATGGGCCAGAACTGCGGCGCCGTCTGAGTGGGCACCATACGCTGTCACCGAGATTACGTAAGCGACAGTTTTACGCTCGTATTTATTTATTCCGAAAAGATTGAAAGAATTGTTGTAGGACAATCGCGGGGATGAAGACAATGCTCTTGCTCCAGAGTCTCGATCAATCTGCCAGGTGACGCTCCGCATGAACAAAAAACAGACACATATCAGGAGCAACCCTATGATCCTGAACCAAGTCCGCTGCTGTTGGCTGGATGAGACAATTCGTTGATGCACATTACCATCGGTTATACCCCTGAACATGACGGCTGGCGGTCTGTGTGTATTTGGTAGAGGGCGGGAGGTCGAACACTCGCTCTTCTGGTGATATGCCTTGCCAACATGGGAACCACCTGTCCTACTGTCCCCATAAGCCCCCTGCAGGAATCCCAACAAGCGCGTGTGGTTGACTTGATGACTTTCACGCAGTATGCAGCAAGGAGCACGTCTCTTCCTCGCCATAGATCCGTGGCACTTTTCGTTGCCTCCGATGTTCGTCGTTCCCGTACTACTTAGTAAGCGATAGTGGGCATGGACGGACCTTCGGCGTCGGCCCATATCGTGTCGGCCCATATGCCTCGATGCCGGGGCTCGCACACGAGATCGAGCAGTCCGGCATCTGCTTTGGTGTTTCTCCTACGCTTGTGGGTGAGAGCAGGAAAAGACGGGCACGAAAGTTTCAGAGCAGGAGCAAGTACGTGGCAAATACCTTAGTTCCGAGTATCTTTATGGTATCATCTTCGAGACTTGTTTCCCCTAAACCGATTTCGCCTAAACTACTCCATCTGAAGACTATATTATATTGTTGCTTCATACTTTGCGCAACCTATCTTTAGACACTAAAGGAACTAGCTGATGGGATCCCATAGAGCCCCACAGCAACCCCCATATCAAT
This sequence comes from Microchloropsis gaditana, assembly GCF_000240725.1. Taxonomy (NCBI): domain Eukaryota; class Eustigmatophyceae; order Eustigmatales; family Monodopsidaceae; genus Microchloropsis; species Microchloropsis gaditana. The sequence continues at coordinate 13,387 of NW_005803847.1, forward strand.
CTGCTTCTTGTCTTTCGGTCGTATGGTCGCCTCCTCCACCCTGTGCTCGTCTCGACACGCTATCCCTGCCAAGGCACGACAGGTGGCTGCAACACAGTCACGAACGGTTTCAGATTCTACTGTTGCCGGGTCGATCGCATCATATTCCCCTCCATCCACTGCTTCCTCGTGGTCTTGAAAGTAGCGGCTGGTGCCCGCAGACGAGGCAGCTATGGCGGACCGCGTATTTGGAGGACGACAGCAATAACCGCCTTCCATCACCGCTACTAGCCGACCCATACTGTGCCGGTTGGCAAGATTCACCACCCGAGAGACGATGTCAAAGTAATCGTCACTGCTCAGGCGGCCTATGGGGGCGACAGTGTTTTTCCCTCCCCCGACGAATTCTTTGCTACCTATAGGATCATTCCAATGGGCATCATGGCCTGCCGACAAGAGAATTAATTCCGGCCCGAAGGCGTCCACGGCTTCGTCAACTTTACACCAGACTTTGCGGTACTTGTGTGGAGTCAAAGGGGGGGATAAGGGAAGGTTCACAACTCGCGGCCATCGAGCCCGGGAAGCTTCGCCCGTGTAGGGGAAGATGCCTGCAGCATGCACGGAGATGAACTGGAAGGCAGTGTTCCGGTGCAAACTCAAAATCTCTTCCGTCCCATTGCCATGATGCAGGTCAATGTCGACCACCGAAACCCTGGACAGTCCCCAGCGTTCCACGGCATGTAAGGCGGCTCCAGCCACATAATTCAGGAAACAGAAACCCCAACCCACGTCCTGAGCCTTCTCATCAGCGACGCAGTCCAAAATAGGCTTGCCGTTCCGACCTACATGATGCCCAGGCGGGCGGCAGGCGACAAAGGCGTTACCCGCCCGACCTTGAATCACCGCGTCGACTGCTTGCAGGGTTCCGGCAAAACCTACACTCGCCGCCACAAAACTCTCCTTGTTCCCAAAGGTGTCTCCGTCCACTTCTTCCTTCTCTTTCTCACCGCCGCTAGCAGCCTTTCGAGGGGACTGTGTGATCAAAAAAGGGTGATGGTACAGATGGCCAGGGGCACTTTCGCCCAGCCCCACGCCCAGCAAAGGAGCCGAAGAGGAAGAGTCGGTCGCAGTAGATCGAAGAAGCGGACGGGAAGAGGATGAAGCGTCAGCATTTGGACCGACGCTGCCGTTTTTGTGTTTGTTCAACCAGGCTTGCACACGCACAGTAGCAGCCGCGACACGGGGAGGCGCCGAGAGCCGCGTAATATCCGAACCGGCGGCTTCGCAACGGATTCGAATGCCGTCCAAATGGGCCGCCGTATGCACACGCAAAATTTCGTCCCTGTATCCTTCCTGAGGTCCGCGCCAGAGGGGGAAATAGTCCGCTGTAATCTCTGTCTGGAGTGCAAAGGCTTCTGGATTACTTTGCATAAGCTGCCGCATGGCCGCCGCAGCGTGCAAAAATCGTTGCGGCTGCTCCACATGGGCCTCGGGCACCTTGTGATTGGCGCAGCGTATGTCGTACAACAATAGGGTCTTCTTTTTCCCCCCCCGACCAAGGACACCGTGCCTGAGGAGTTGACACCGCAAGGCTCCCCACTGCACGATGCAAAGCCGGACGGCATCGTCAAGCTGGGCATCGTGGGCGAGGGCAAGGCTTTCCACATTTTCCAAGCGCTCTACTAGAGGAGTAAGTCGTTCTGCCAACCACGCTTTCTCCTCCAAGCTACCATTGGAGGCTTCAATCGTCTCAGGCGTGGCGCGTGCGTCTTGGTTTCCGAGCAATGGCTCCAGGTCATGAGACGTGCGCTCGTCCAGAGTAAGAGCTTCCCTGAGCTTGAGCTCGTAAGATGCCACTGTCTGACGCATCACGAGCTTTCCTGTGGATGAAACGAGGTTCGACAATAGCTCTTTCATCTGCATCAGGTCCGCTTTTAGATTCGCCGTGTGGTGCTTGGCATGGTCCTTGGTCTCACCATGCACACAGCCTTTCTCCACACCGATCGTCGGTCCCTCTCCATCATTTGTTTGGTTATCTTTAAAGAATTTCCTGTGCACCTGTGCGGCATCCTCTTCCTTCTGCTCTAGCACCAAAATCATGACGTCGCGGGCCGCTGCGCCTTGCTCAAAAGCCACTAATCCGGCATAAGCCTCCGTTCCTATGTCAACAAGCGCCCGCCGAAAGTCCGCTTTGATCTTGTCCATTTCGTTCCGCTTCGCTCTCCTGACTTTCAACCCAAGACCTTGAATTTCCTCCACGGCGTGACGCACCACCTGATGGGCGAAGGTCAGATCTCGATCCACGTCCAATTCTTTGGCCTCACAGCGTGCCAGCAACTGGGGCAGGACCACACTTTCCACTGCCTTGACTGAAACAGGCTCTTCCGTCCAGCACGCAGGCGCGTTGGTGGCCAAGGAGGAAGCCTGGGACCGCAGCGTGCTCCAGGCACACCGGAAGGAGGAGACCGCTGCGTCCAGGTTTGGCGGCTCTTCCACACGGGGCAACGGGATAGAACGCGGCGGCGAGAGCAAGGGTGATGGTGGGGGGCGGGCCGCGACACTGCGATGGGTCCGACGTTCTTTTCCTTTGCGTGCTTTCGTGCCATGCGTGGAGGGCGTTTGCGCGGACGAGGATAGGAGGGAACAGGAAAAAGTGCCCATTTTCTGGCATGCTTGATCCAAGCTTGCTGCTGCTGATGGCAAAAAAATGGAATCAGAGGCTGTCGAGACGTCCCTGTACTTGGTTTCTGCGGCTTGAGAAGACATGTAGGCATTCTCCATGTCGACAATACGATCCGTGTCCAGGCTGGCCGGATGCTCCTGAAACTTGCGTTTTCCTACACACGGCCCCTCCTCCGCCCGCATGGCCCCGTGCTGGACAGGCAAAGGATGAGGGAGGGCGTACTCCACGCGATGCTTCAAGTAATGCAGGGCCATACCCAGAATCTCCGGCGCAGTGCAATTCTGCTGGGATGCGAAGCATTGGTCGCAGTCGCGAAGACCTGGGAAGTCTTGGGCATACACCTTTTCGTGTGCCGCATCTTCTACAAAACAAGCCTCCCAGGGGTTGTTCAATTGCCTGGCAGTAAATGCCGTCACACGTGCTTCGTTGCGAACGGGACGTTCGACCGAAACATCCTCCCGGCCCAAGCGTGCAAACGCTTGGGCATACAGGAGGCCTGCCACGAATTCGAGCCCCAATTGCGTCGTCCTCAAGGGCTGACCTAGCGTCACACCTGCCTGCAGCTTTTCTCCACCGTTAAACCAAAGATCCACCATGTAGTCGAGCTCCTCGAGCGTCAATCGCCGACACGCATCTTGCTTGACTGAGGTCAGGATATGATGCCCACCTACGCACAAAAACACGAGCACCACCATTTGCTCCTCCTTCCTTCCCCACAGACCGTGCTTTTTTCGAAATTCCAGCGCCTCTTGCTCGGTAGCCACACGGGCAGGCCAAAAAGTCTTGAATTTGGCCTTTTCCAATGGGGCGGGGCCCATCACGACACAGTCCGACGCCCTGTCAGGAACTGTTGATGGCGACGATACGCGTCATACACACCATTGCGATGGAAAATGAGAAAGTCGCGAAACACGAACCTGGGGTCATGCAACTTTGAGAAGATCGCCCTGGTCGCTTCTCTTTGGCATCGAAGTAGGCGATCATGCGCTTGGTCACAAAAGTCAGGTAGTCCTCTTTGGATTTGAAGTACTCGCGTCCTTCCTCGATGGGCAAAGCCAAGACGCGCTTGCGCTCGCCTTCCGGTGTATAAAAAATGCCTGAACGGTATACCATGATCATAGATGAGCGATATAGTGCATGTTCGACGCGACCTCCCCCACACACACGTACAATTGCTTAGAGGATCTTTGCCCTTCTCGCGGTCTTTCCATCCCGCTTTCCGCATCGGACCGAATGTACTTCGGAGCCATGCCAAATCTGCCTTCCCTCCCGGCATGAGTGCATCGAGTCGAGCTTCCCATGGAATAAATTCTGGAGACGTATTCATGATCCTTATCAGCCCGGCAGTTGCTGATTTTCACGGACGGGTTTGCAGCAAACGGAAGGTCATTTTGCGGATAGATTCTGACTCCGTTCTTTCACGCGACGCATTTCCATTTTCCTTTGATATATTGGGAAAGTTTAAAAAGTAAATGTGTGATAGTACGATAACTCAAGTCCATGTATGTATGTGAAAAGACGTAATGAGATGGGGAGGTGTGGTGCGGGAGCTTATTCACTTTACACGTCTACGGTGATACTTGGCCAGAGGTTCGCATATTTCCTGCCAATTTAATGTATCAGATCATGTTTACTGTCAGGATTGCATGAAGAGTTGAAAAAAATGAAAATTGGGCCTGTTAAAAGCTCAACAATTGTGTGAGACGGTGGAAGAAACTGCGTATTTATGCGGTTTGCGCGTGGCTGTCTATGAAAGGCGATAATTGCCATCCAAACAAAAACTATAAAAGACACCAGAGCAATGTCACCTGTCGTAATTTTTCAATCTCGACCCTACACGGACGGCCAAACCCGCGTGTACGTGGCACAGGGTCTTAAAAAGCAGACGGGAAGGGATGCGAGAATCAGGACCATCCTCCATCGCCTCGGATTTCCGAGTTTGCGCCAAAGTCAAATTTAAGCCCCAAGGTTGCCTAAATTACGATTCTTGCCTTTCGTAGCCAACGACAAGCGGAGCCCTCCCATGTCCAATGCTTGGAAAAATCGAGACACAGCATTTTCTTGGAGTCATACAGCATTTCTGGTTTCTGTCCGGGCCATGACTTGCTTGTATCTGTTTTAATATTGCGTTGCGTGCGATGACTTCGCATGATACGAAGACCCCATACAGGCCCATATACCTCCTAAACTTGGCTGTGCCAACCCCATTTCCTGCTTCACCTTTCCCTTATCCTTACAACATATCCGGCGACATTTATAGACGTTATCATCTTTACATCATTTTCATAACCATATAGCCCGGTCTTGGCTTTAATCTTCACGGCGTTCCATCACCGGGTCCGAAGCACCCATCTAGGCATGGATGGTCTAACACACCGTGTTGGGGTTAAGCAGCCAGCTTCGGCCCCTGACTACACGTCGTCCTTTTCTGTGCCTTCCTTCTCGGTCATCCCATCCTTTGCCAAAAACTGGCTCTGGGGAAAGCGCCGGCGTCTGCTCTCATGGAATCGGTCTAAGGCCTTTCAAGCAGGCATCTTACTAGCCTTTTTGGGTACTCTGAGCTGGTGTATACTTTCGCCTGCTACCCCGCACGAAGAATCGCGCTTGGGTCCACCTATTTCTGCGAGTTACGTCGAATCGCTCCGTCAGGCCATGGGATGGGTACCTGCCAATCACTGGAGCCGTTTGCCGCATAAAAGATTGCTTGTCACCCAGTTTGCCTCGGCATCCCACGCGGCCCAATTTCGTAGCACGTGGGAGAACCACGAAAGCAAATTTATGAAAGTGCAACAGGATGCCTCCCTCTTACTTGCCTGCCCGGCCGCCGACAAAAGCAGACTCCTGCAAGAAGTGATCGAAAGGCAAAAGTGGCAGTATGTCGGGAGCTGGGAGCACGACCATCCTTTTGCACACGGGCCATTGCTCCAGTACCGCACCCCCAAGGAAGGCATCGACGTGTTCTTTCAGCCGATGAACCTGCATTTTCCCAAGTACTACAACGAGAGCCACCCGAAGCCCATTCCTACATGCGCGGGCGGGCGACCTTTCAGCTGGCAGTATGCCCTCTATAGCGGCGCGGTTTTTGCGTACCAGCTGATTCATCTCCCCTTCTTGGCAAGATACGACTATTTCATGAAGATCGACGGAGACTTGAGCTTTGGCCGCACTTTTCCGTTCGATCTTGGCGCCGACATGGCTGCGCGCAAGTGCATCGTGGCCCATTCAGCCATCCATGGCTCCGTCGACTGTGAAGACCAGAATTTGGCCGCGCTCTTGGCCGCAGACAAAGCATTGGGATGGCCGGAGCCCAAAAGTCTGGCTTATTCATGGTGCAACAAGAATGGAGAAGGGAGAAAGGGAGACCTGATGTTCTTCGGAAATTTCCAAGCTTACAAAACGCAAGGTTTCTTGCTTTCTCCCCAGATTTTGAGCATTAGTCGATACATGTACGAGGAGTGGAAAGACGGCTACTACAAGCACCGGTGGGGGGACCAGGGCCCCTTCGTGATGTATGCCTGCCAGATGCTTGACGTGCCAGACCTGTCGGACGACGCGAGAATATGTAGTTATGCCAACTTTCGCGAAGATGGCTTGCTAAATCATTAAGATCAGTGTCAATTGAAAATAGGGGACGAACAAAAGAAACGTGGTCTTTGTCGCAGCGTAGATTAAACAATGAATTTTGGACATATACACTCCAATGAAATGTGAGCAATGGACCTTCTCACGCATACAATGACCTCAACATATTATTCAATCCACTTCGACTCAAAGAATCTTTCCTAATACACGCCAAACGTGACATTTTGCCGCTTTACAGTCCAGTTTACCAAAGCCCTGGCGACGCCATGATCGTCACCATCACAACCTTGCCATCCATGCTATTCCAGATCTATGCCGTCGCATCGTAGCAAGCCTTGAGGTCTAGCACCGGCAAGATAATAACACTTGTTGACCTCCTAGGTTCAGAGGAGGTGGTTGAAGTCTCACATGCATCCTCTCCCCGCGAGCCTAGAAATGAATGGATTTCAACCACCTCTGACTCACTTTCACACGCAAATTGACATCGGACATCAAATTAGTTGTAATTGAGCCCATTGACTCGATAGGCAGACTTCTTTCCAACTATCGGCTCTTTTTTCCATTGTGCCTTCCTCCAGTCCCTGATGCTTTGCGGATGACGTGCCTTGAAAACCGGCATAGCCCAAAGGAAAAAAAGAGCTACTTAGCACTGGCACGCGACCATAAGGGTGAATGAATGACACGTGTAGAAGATTTCTCTCATCTGTATATGTTTTCCAATCCCAAACTTTTATGGCCCTAGAAGGATGGAAGTTTTTCATCATTTCTCCGGCCGTGACAGTCATCGCCGAGAAAGAGGCATCCGTTGTACACTCCACGTGCTAATTCTAGAAAACCATCCACAAATTCCAGGTCTATAACTCAAAGAAGCATCAGTGGGCCCTTTGAAGCATGGCTTCTTCCTCTGCCGATGCAGCCGCTGTCGTGGCAAAGAATGACGGGATGGAAGAGGATGACTTCCCTGAAGCCTCCCTGCGCAACATTATCGAGTCGGACCTAAAATGGATCTTTGTGGGTGGGAAAGGTGGGGTGGGCAAGACCACAACTTCTTGTTGTCTGGCCATCCAGGTGAGAATGTTTAGGGGCTGGATCTGAGAAAGCGGTCACGGGGGGCTAAGCCTCGCGGTGACGCAAAGGCCAGACAGATTTCTCCGAGATCCTCGTAACGGAGTCGAACATTACCGTTCGGGGTAGCACCAGAGGGGCAGAAGGCAACAATAAGTGTAAACTTGTGGGGACCGTGCATTCTTCCGATCTCTCAACTCTTTTTGTTGCGCCATCGTGCACACACATTCTACCTCCTACCAGCTAGCCAAAGTCCGGGAAAGCGTCCTCATCATCTCCACCGACCCCGCACACAATCTGTCCGACGCATTTGGTCAAAAATTTGGAAAAGAGCCTGGGAAAGTGGACGGGTTTGAGAATCTGTTTGTGATGGAGATAGATCCTTCCTTTGACTGGGAGGAGATGAACGCGATGGTGGCGCGGTCAGGGTCCATCCCGGGGGCAGAGGGTGAGTGTTCCCCCGCATCTTCTTTTCAGTGCGTCTCCCTATGATTTTGCCCGTGACGCTTTGGTTGTACCTTTAATGTGCCTTTAGCGGCTGTTGCATGCGCCTCGCCACCCACCTATCAGTCCAAGTCACTCCCTCTGTGTCTCCCTCCCTCCCTCCCTACCTACCTACCTACCTACCTCCCTCCCTTTCTTTTTTTAAACCCTACAGGCGAAGGCGGAGGCTTGCAAAGTATGCTTCAAGAGCTTACTTCCTCCATCCCAGGTATCGACGAGATCATTTCGTTCGCGGAGCTCATGAAGCAGGTCGAGCAGATGGACTACTCCACGGTCGTCTTCGATACCGCCCCCACGGGCCACACCCTCCGCCTCCTCTCTTTCCCCTCCACCCTGGAGGGTGCCTTTGGCAAAATCATGGCCTTAAAAAACAAATTTTCGGGCCTCATGTCTCAATTTGGAGGCATGATGGGCCAGCCCCCCGGGGCGGAAGACGCCTTGCTCGGCAAACTTGACCAGACCCGAGATACTATCGAGAAGGTGGGAAGGGCGGGGAGCACGTCTGTCCTGGCATAGAAGCTGTCAAGCTCGCAGACCTCTAAAATTTCCTCAAAATATCCTGATGGACAGTCTCGCATGACCGTGCTTTGGTGGGAGACCGTTTCTTGGCCCCCCTGGCTGGACTGACCGCATTTGACTACTCCTTTGAAGACCTCTGAGACAGACTCATGACCTGGTTGCACGTGTTCTCCTGTTTCATACTAGGTCAACAAGCAATTTCGAGACCCGCAGGCGACAACTTTTGTTTGCGTTTGTATTGCCGAGTTCCTCTCCATCTACGAGACGGAAAGGCTTGTGCAGGAGCTTGCCAAATTTGAGATCGACACGCACAACATCGTCGTAAACCAGGTGCGAGGCCGTTTTTCCATCTCATCGTGGTCTCATTCCGGGTGCTCGAAAAGATTAGGCTGAGCATCAGGGGGCGTGACGTGTCAAAAGAAGTCTGCCATGTAGGCTCATCTTGTTTCCCCTCCTTTTCTTCCTCTCTTTCCTCTTCTTGTCTCACATGCTTTAGGTCCTTTTCCCTGACAAGGACGCCACGGAGATGTCGGCCTGGCATGAGAAGACCAAAGCCACGCTTCCGGGAGAAGCAAATGAGATCATCAGTAAATTCTTGGCGCGAAAACGGATGCAAGATAAATACATCAATCAAGTATTCGACTTGTACGAGGACTTTCACGTTGTGCTGATGCCGTTGCTCGACCACGAAGTCAGAGGTGTGAAGAGCCTTCGGCGATTCAGCGAAGCGCTGCTCACCCCTCCCGAGAATGAGTAGGATGAAAGCAGAGATTACAGCCGCTTCAAGAAGGAACCAAAGCGGTACCCAGAGGGATTGGAAGGGAAGTGAATATACCACTCTGGCACAGTACGCATATTGTGAATGACATACTCGTCGTTTACAGAGCTAAAAGGTCATTCATTTCCGGTCTTCTAGATGCTTGTAATTTTTCCTTTGTCAAGCTTCTCCAATCGGGATCTCCTTTTTATCCCTCCCCGGCTACAGGGGCACCCAACACATTCACCACCGTAAAATCTCTCTCCGCCCGAGTCAGTCCATATGCTCATAAAAACATCATCGGCCACAACTGCCTCCTTATCGATGGTCCGTCGACTGAGCACGGCGACCGCTAATCCTCCCCCTTACCGTAAATCCTCCCCCTTTACACATTTCAGTCCCTCCACGCCTGTTCCAAGCCGTCTTCCTCCAATTTTAACGCGTCAATTTCTACGCCAGCGCTATCTTTTTTCCAGAGCACGCCCCGCAGACACCATTACTTAACTCTTTTTCGTCCCCTTTTCACGAATGCTGCCGACAGGGTTTGGACCCCCCAAAATGGTCACTGGCCTTGCGAAACGTGTGACAGCCGCAGACCGCACAGTAACTCCTTCGACAGGCGCCGCAGCGTCGGTGGTTATTGGAATCCGTTTTCAAATTCATGGCATGGCACGCCCCACAACGCACCAGCTTCACTCCATCTTCATTGGCGTCCTCTCCCCTCCAGCGGCCTCTCCGCCGTCGGCGTCCTTCCCCTGGGCCTTCGCCCTCCCAACCTCGACCCCATTGCAGCATCCGAACCATCTCTCCATGAAGATCCCCCCCCGCTCTTCTCCTATCGCCACCTCCTCCCCCATTTCCCATTCCTCCTCCCTCCATCATAAGCATTTGCCGTTGCCAGGCTAGCAACGCTTCCCTTTCCCATAAATTACATCCCCCGGTTGCGTTTTCGCTGAAATGGGCATACCCCTCAGTCGAGATATCTTTCCTGCATTTCCAGCACCACAGCACTCCACACTGGCACCTTCGAAAAGATGGAAAAAGGGACGGCAAGAAGATATGGTGAGGGGTAAGTGTCTAGACCGCCGAAGGTTGATTCATGTACAACTCGTGGCTGACAGTAAAAAAAGATCTCCAAAGGGAAGTCGGGCGAAGAGCCCGTGAGAAGGAAAGAAAAGAAAGGGGGGAAAGGAGGGGGGGGAGAGGGAGGAGAGGTCAGAAGAGGCACCTCATTTTGTTGCAGCCCTCTGTTTTCTGAACAGACATGCCGCAGGCAGGACAGGACTTGGCGTCTTTCTCCACGACCTTCCTCGACAAGGACTCCTCCGCCGCCCGTCGGAGTTTTTCTAAGCGGACGTTTTGGGACGGGGCCAAGGCCCGGCCACCCTGTGTGGACGCCATCAAACGGGCAATTTCTGACTCTACTTGCTTCAGCCTTGCCTCGGAGGAATAGCAGGGAGTCCCGGCGTGGTAGGCATCCTGGCACTGAGGACAAAAGACAAAATTACAGGTGGGGCACTCTCCCAAATCTGCCCCACCAGTTTTCGACCTTCCCTTCCCATCCACTTTCCCTTCGTCTGACCCTTCTTCCCTCCCTCTTCCCCCTTCAGTGAGGCACGGTGTCTGGCATCGCGGGCAGGGAGCCACGTCCTCCATCCGGTCCAACGCCTGCTGCAAAGACAGCCGCTCCCAGCGCGCGAACTCCTCCGAGGTCAAAAGTTCGTGACGTAAAACGTCCGGTGTGATTTCCAAGGCGCAGTCTGGGCGGGGGCAGACCAACCATTGTAAGTGATGGCCCCCTTCGGTCACGTAGGTACTCGCCATACTCCGCAGGCACGATCGGCACCACCAATGACCGCATTGCAATGTCACGAAGGAGAGACCTGGCTGTTCATCGAAGCAGATGAAGCATGTGTGGGTGCTTTGGAGAAATACGGCGCTGGTCTTCGCGTAGGCATGGGCCACCAGATGGCGGAAACGCGACTGCCAGGTAGGAGCGACCTCGGCGTGAGTAGTTTTTGGAAGGGACCAATCCGCCTCATCGACATTATGCCCGGTGAACAAAGCCTGTGGCGGGGAACCTTGCAATATAAGCGTCCGTCGACTCAGGCCGTTGAGTGCTTCTCCCTCGCCGGGTCGGGGGGCTTCTGATGCGCCTGTCCCAGTGTCGTTCGCATCTTTTTCTTTTACTTCTCGGCCCAAGATGGGCTCCACCAGCAATATCTCCATCAAATCGTGACGCAACCATTCCATCCACGAGTATATCACGGGACCTCCATGATATATCTCCTCCCACATTCGCGTCAGCTCTGCTTTGATTCGTCTAGAACTCGGCTCGTCAACCCACAGGCCTTCAATCGTCAATTCAGGGGGGCAAGTAACAGGATATGTGGATGGTAGAGCCAAATACAGTGTAAGTGGCGATAAATATTTGATGCCGCGCAACTCCAATTGTGGAGAAGGATCTATCGCAGATGTATTTTTGGAACAAGCAACCTCAGCATTAACCTCCCCGTCATTTTCAGAAGAATCGTCGTGCTCCCTGTACGACTCGGAGGTTCTTGTCCCACCCGTCACAATGATATCGATAGCTTCTTGAGCCGGTAGCTCGATGTCTACCTCGCATCGAAGGCGGAAGGGACTGCCTGTTGAACCGTCGCCTCGGACGTCGAAAGAGACCTCATCTAGCTCAACCCCTGCCTGGCCTGCTCCAAGAATTGCCTGAAGCGCTTCCACCTCCAAAACCTGCTGTTCTTGGCATTCTTCCTCCTCCGACATCCTGTGAATGAAGAATGCAGAAAATCGTCATGAATTGTGTGGAATGGGAAAGTTCCACGCCAGCAAGACAAAGAACGGATTCAGGTCTCTCGGCCGTTTGCAGTCGAGCCGTTCCGGTCCATCTATCCGTTATGCCCCGCCAGTGCTTTCTTTACGGGTCCCAGAATTCTTTGCCAAAATCTTCATTTTCACCACCTTTCAGGAGAAAATATTAGATTCGAAAACAAAAATTGGCATTTATTTTTTATTTTTAATAAATTACACAATTATCTCTTTCTTTCATTTTTTGATCCTTGTTTTCTTGCCATTTTACGTAGAACAATTTCCAGGTTTTGAGCTGTAGACAAGGTCGACGAAAGCTTTTTAATAAAAAGACAAGGCCCCCGGAGTGGAGCATGACGCCATTTATCCTCGTGCTTTTGCTAGTTGCGAACATTGCCTCTGCGCAACATGTTAAAGAGGGAACGATTTTCCCGACTTCAGGTCCTTCAGTGAATTTGGATGTCGTTGAGGCTGAAGTCGAGGCAGTAACTCCCGACGTGACACTTGTGTCTAACATGTTAGGAACAGAAACAGACGAAGAGCTACAACATGATCAACATCTGCTGGATTTTTTGCTTCGGTGGGAGTGGCGGCGGTTGTTGAACGACAGCAACAATGCTACAACTAGCCCCCAAGGAATGCCGCTTACCCACATCGGGACGAATACTACTCCTTTCATCGTGTGCGCCGAGGGAGGACGCGCTGCAGTCCAAAGTGTGGTGGAAAATTCTATCTTTTCGGCCCCTTTTGCTCATTCGCTCGTTTCATCTTCTTCGCCCGCCTCCCTCGTCGGACCTCCCAAAGAAAGGAGTTTTGGATTAGCTACTGCTGTATCCATCCCTCTTTTCGCGAAATGCAACCTGACGTGCTTCGTAGTGCAAAGTCAGCCTTTGGAAATTTTGAAGACAGTGGAGATCGATCAAATAAAGTATCTTGCACCCTTACCAGCCACCCTCAAACTTGCGCGCGGACTTTTCAAAGACGTATATCAAGGTCAGCTCTTTACCACGACAGCATCATGTGCTACAGGCATCCGGGTGGTTCTCTCTCCAGGAATCGATATGGATGAGGCTAAAGTCATCGATTTCGTGGCTTCTGCGCGGGAGGACTTACGTTCCGGTGCATACCGCGACAAACTTGTAAGCACGTTCCCTTTCGCGAATTATACCTTGGTCCGCGAGGCTAATGAGATCAGCCGTCAAACCGCCATGCTCCGTGCAGCGGAGGCTCAAAACTCAAAGTCTATAATGTCTTTCGAAAGAAAGTCGAACACAAGGCTTCGACACGGCGGGGGAAGAGATGCACCAGCGTCCCGCCCTTCAACAAATACATATGCAGCGCGAGCGCTGCGCTGGTGGTCAAAAATCAAACCCGTCGTGAACGGTTCTCTAGCCTGCGACTGGAGCAGCTTGGATATATCTGTAGAACTCCCTTATCTTAGCGTGCATGGCTACTGTTCAGTCCTGCCCGACCCGGTCGAACGCCTGGTAGACGCCACCGCATGCTTGACCTCGATTGTCGCCTACTTTGCCACGCACCCGGAGGTGATTTTTTTGGAAACATTTCCTATCGTAAAACCATCCGATGCAATCGCGGCCGCGACTGTCCAATCTGGGGAGCAGACTTCCACGCCCTTGTGGGATGCAGGGCTGGACGGCTCAGGGCAAATAATCCAAGTAGCAGATACTGGAGTTGACATGACATCTTGTTTCTTTAGCGATCCGACCGGCAATGTTGCACCCACCCGCTGGGATGTGGGAATGTACGACTTGTCGCGACGGAAGGTCGTGCAATTGGTGGTTGGAGAGGACGCTTTTGACACGCCGGCCGGGCATGGGACGCACTGCGCGGGCACGGCCCTTGGCAATTCTGCCACCCCCTCCCGTTTCAATTTGAATTTTCGCGGTGTTGCTTACATGGCCAAGCTCGCATTCTACGACGGGGGGACCACAAATGGAGGGTTGAGATTCCCCGCAAGCATGCAAATGAAAATGTTCGCACCAGGCTATCATGCGGGGGCGCGTGTATTTAGCAACTCTTGGGGCAGCAATCAGCCAAAATACACGTATATGGACACGGAATTTGACGGCTTTATGTTCTCACAACCCGACGCTCTAATTGTTGTCTCTGCAGGTAACCTCGGTGCCAGAGGGTCGGGAACGGTTTTCTCCCCCTCACTGTCCAAAAATGCGCTGTGTGTGGGCGCATCTCAGTCGCTTCGTCGTTCTTCCTACCGGGTTGAAAATATCCCTCACTTCAGCGGTCAAGGCCCCACCTCCGACGGTCGAATCAAACCCGATCTTGTGGCACCGGGTGCTTTCCTAACGTCGGCTAACTCATCGAGTGGGGATCCACGATATGCTTGCTCTGTTACTAGCAAAAGCGGTACCTCAATGGCTACGGCAGTGGTGGCTGGATCAGTCGCCTTACTCCGCCAATTTTTCCTGGAAGGACGCTATCCCTCTGGAGCACCAAATCCACCTGATGCATTTGTACCTACGGGTGCATTACTCAAGGCCCTTCTCATCAACTCTGCCGTTCCAATGGAACGCTACATCCAACCAAACGGACAGTCTATCGCCCTAGGACTACCCCCCGACAATTATCAGGGCTTTGGACGCCTCCAACTTGACACATTCCTACCTTTGAAGCCTCAAGATCCTGTCGTTTTGTTCGTCCGCGACGCGGTGCCTTTGGCAGAAGAAGAAACCCACACTTATAAGTTCACCGTCCCGGATACCCGCACATCCACACTCAAGCCGTTCCATGTCACTCTGACATGGACCGACCCCACAGTCCCAGCTTCTGCTGGTGCCATCGTCCTGCACGACCTGGATCTTCGGCTCTCTCGATGGCTAGGTAGCACGGTAGAGACCTATTTCCCAAACGGATTAACAAACATTCCGGACAGAATCAATTCCGTGGAAAAGGTTGTCTTGTATGCTCCCATACCAGGCGACGTGTACACAGTGACAGTGACTGGAACCTCGATCTCAACGACTCAATACCAGAACTATTCCTTGGCTGTAGCAGGTGCAAACGTGGTAATGGGGGCTTGGTATTGTCAGGATCCTTCTCCGAATCGTACCGATTCCGAGTACAGGACTGAATACTGCAGCATACCATGCGCGGATACACCTTTTCAAACCTCACCCATTTGTTGCTCAAGCAGTGCAGGTGCGACATGTACTCGTGGAGGAAATCATTCGAAGGACGGCTCCTTTTGCTTGGATGCTAGTCCGCCGCCCCCGGCTTGCGTGCCTGCGACTACAGCCCGTCCGAGCCAAGTGCCAACATGTGCCCCTACGCGCGCTCCAACACCAAAAACGACGATTCCACCCTCACAACATCCTACGCCGATTCGGCCAATCCCGACGACGGCCACGAATAGTGACGAGCTTCCGAGTGGTCAGTCGGCCTCTATGACAGGAGCGACGCCTCCGACGGAGAATGACAGCAATTACGAAGGCAATACGATTCCCTTATCACCTACGCGTGCACCACTAGCACCAGAGACTGACAATGTTGCCTCAGACCTTTCTTTAACTCCAACTCAAGGTCCATCTGAGGCTCCCTCTCACGTATCTTCAGCGAGTCCAGCATTTCCAACAGACCCTTCAGGAACTCCCTGTCCGCCTGTCGCACATTCTTCAACACCTTGCACTTCAGAAGGGCAAAATTCAGCGGTGAATCAATGGGACGTGACAGATTCAAACGGTGAGACGTCAAGTGGGACGCGGCGACAGAGGTCTGCAAACATTGATATCACCTGGGGAACGCTATGCATCATTGTAAGCTGCCTTTTCCTCGTCTTGTAATGAAGACATACAAAAGTCCAGAATAGATTATAGGATACAGTGTCTTTAATCAATTAAGAAGTCATTTTTAAAAAAGGACAGTTTATTAAAAGAAATAACCAATGTACTGCGAAAGGATGACCTTTCGACAGGATCGGTTGGCCCATGTCACTTCAAACAGCGAATCGTGCAACCCGACTCTTCCTTTTTCCGCCTTTCCACCTACCGACCATCGTATTTGTTTTAAAATTTTGTTTTTTCGGGTGTACGTCTTGGTATGTCATAAATACAGTATATAGAGACTGATACATGTTCCAGCTCTCGACACAGCCAATCGGGCAGGACTTTCGGAGACCTGCAAGGGAGAAGTCATAGTATCCTCCTCATCCTCTTGTCTCGCTTTTCTAGGGGCCCTTCACACCGAGTCACAGCTTCTTGCGCTCTATGGACTGCTCTAGATCGCTACAAGAACGGATATCATTTGTCAATCAGGTGAATTTGAGCTCCGAAACACTTTAAGAAACTTAACCAACGTTAAAAGTCTTAAATTTTTAATTCTTCCGCTTCACCTACCTGCCTCCATGCAATGCAGCATCAGCCATGGCCCGATCCAGAAAAAGAAGGCAGAGACGGGTCATATCGCGGATATACGATGGAGGTAGCTGCAAATGAAACTCAAGCATTGCAAGTTGGAGAAGAAAATGTGCAAGTGGCGTATCGACTTGTCCAGCTGTTGGACGCCGATACACGATTATTCCTAGCGGACGACTTGCTCCAAAAGATAGAGGCGTTCACTAGAACCGGTGAGCGTCAGACATCGATAGCCGATCAAATTGCCAAATATATGACGAAGAGAAATTGCATGAGGAGCTCGCCATGTCACTGTGCTTCTCTGGACTTCCACCTACCTGATCTGGGGCATACGCCGACAGCAAGCACGAGATCTGCTCCCCTCCATCCCATGTATAAGTCACACTCTCTTCTATATAATCACAGGCACGGGGCCACAAGCAGAGTGGGCGATGCACGTCATGGCACGTTCAGAGGATTCTCAGCGCTTGGAGGAGCTTCGTCGGCGGGTCCAGGTCTGTCGACAGGCAGCCAGGTATAGAAGCGAAGACCGAGAATGCATTCAAGCATCGTGGCCACTTTATCTTTTTTTAAAGGTTGCATGCTATTTGGGATCTAAGCTTTTCAAATTTTCCTTGCGCGCCTTGCTTTTTCTATCACTTCTCGCAGAGATATGCAGTCGGAGGACTGGGAGCTCGCCCATACGGAGGAAGGCATTCAGACTTTCTTGAGAAGGGACGAGGGGGATAACACCTTGGCTTGGCGGACTCACGGAGAAATTGAGGACTGTCCTGTTGTTTCTCAGGTGGAAAGGATTAGACGAAGGAGTGCGAGGCGATAACACTTTTCACCCCCCTACCTCCCTGTCCACTTTCTCCCTCTCTCTTTTTCTCCATTTCTTTCTCCCTCTTTCTTCGTGCACCGCCACCTCACAAGCTTTACGCCGTAATATCTTGCGTCATCCCTGCCTACAATTCTTTCCCATAATAGCTGGCGGTTTTACGCGAAGCCGACCACTACCACGATTGGATTCCCTTGATGGACAAGAGCAAGGTTGTCAAGCGCTTAGGGAAAATCGAGCAAATGCTCTGGTTTCGTGTGGCTGGCCGCGGGTACGTCCTACCTAGATGCATAAAGCCTTAGTTTAAGTCCTCTGAGCTGGATCATCAAGACCTTGGTAGTATCTTTGCATTCTGTTGCCCGCAACCCATTCATATCGAGATGGTCCGGCAGGACTCTCCTACATTATACAATGTTCCCTGAGCGCCTCCTCGCCCATCCCTCCATCCGTTGCTACTAAGGAGAGCTTAACATTGTAGTGCGCCTTTGATTCTTTCTCGTTTTTTGTAATGCTCGTCTGGATGCATTGATGTCACCCCGCCTTCTCTCTTTGCCTTCACTAGACTTCCTTTTGTTCGCGACGCCGTCCTGCACCTCTACGGCTGCGATGCGTCGGAAGAAGACTTGATAATCCTGTCAGGTGCCTCCATACCTGAGGATGAGATCACAGAATCGATGGGCGTACGCCCTCCCAAGAAGAAATGGAATCACGCCCGGGTCGATATCAAGTATTTTAGTATCCAAGTACGACTCCCTGTTTAGCCTCCTTCATTCTCTCCTCATATCCTCAGAATCTTATCCGCTGAATGTCAACCCAAAATACTCTTTTGCCTCTTTCACCGACGATGTACGGCACTGTGCATGCCTTTGATGCTCGTTGCATGCTCATACTCCCTCTTTCCCTCCTTCCCTGCTAGCTCCGAATCCTTTCTCCCACTCATACCAAAATCGATTTGATCTACAAGTTGGACGTCAAAATCAAGTTTGTTCCCCAAAAAGTGATCAATTATTTCTCGAAATTTTTGTGTGGCTGGGTCATATGGTTTTTATTTCAAGAGGTACGCGCCGCGCGCCGGAAAAAGGAGGGCAATGCAGTAGGAAAGGGCTTGTACAGGAAGGCATCTCGATTAAAACTTCGATTTGAAAATCAGATCTACAAGGACGATGAGATAATGGGTGCAAACTCTCAACTGTCCGTTGTATGTACTGCGTTTCTTTCCCTGCGACACCCATACAGATGCGGCGTCTCCAGACCGATCCTGTGGAAAGTCCCACCGCCCAGCTTATGCGCTCTGAACCCTTCTACGCCAACTATTTGGTCCCTTACTGCCTAAACCTTGCTTATACGAAGGTACTGAAGGGCTCTCGATCTTGTCTATCGTTCTCTTTTGCCCTATTTCCGACGTGGTTATTTCGTAGTTTTCCAGTCGCTCTGTGTCAGCAATCTTTGAGACCGAAACAAATGTCTTCAGATTCGTGTAGTGCGTGCAGTGATTTCGAAAATTTTGTTCTCTTGGTGTAAATACTAGGTCTGAATCTAGCTCTCGAGTACTGTCTCACTAGATCTTTCCCAACGCCCGTAGGGATGGGAAGTGCCTCCGGTACCTGCTTTCGAGATAAACAAGGATTGCGCTTCCGCCCAAGCTTGGCGACAAGAATACCACGAGTTGCTGGCTAAAAATAGGTTGTTAGGTGACGAAGAAAACTCAAATATTAAAGAAAGTGTTGATAAAGAATACAGAGACAGCGGTGGAGAGTCAAGGAAACAAGTAGACTATCAAGGAGAGGAGTAATGTGTAGGTAAGTGATAGACACGGACCCACATTACATGATGAGGAGAATAGTGATAAGTCTATGGCGACTGATGGATCCTGATCAACAGCTTTAGCGCAGCCCTAAAACTAAAGTGACACCTCAAGAGGAATAGATGTAACCGATTCACTCCCACAATATATGTTTGACAGCACTGATTGTGAAGTAGGATAGCGACGTGAGATTGAAGTCAAAGCATTCCAGACAATAGAAAGAATCTAAGGGATACGAAAATAGGAAAGATGATCCGTCACAAATGTGTTGTTTATTCGTTTTTCCGCCTCCTTCTCCGCTACGAAACGTCCGATAAAAAGGACTGAATAAGTCAACACCATCGTATCCATGACCATCACCAGCTTTCCCTTCCCTTAATAATCATGTTTTGTATGCCTCGTGGTCGATACTCAGGTGGCGCCTCAGTCGGAATTCCATTCAGTTATCCCCCTGATGATAAATGTAAGCCGGAAAGTCTAAGGACGGAGAGATCGTGAGGAGATACACTCTCATCCTCAAATCGAAAGAGAAAAACACGGCGCGCCAATCCGACCCACAGAGAAGAAAGGAGGCCAAGGCCCAATCTCAACGTCGATCTCTTCAAGGCCTCCCTCATACTGCGCTGCCCTCCTCTCTCATGCTCTACCCCTTCTTCACTCCCCCTCCATGTACACGCCGCCCAGGATGCATCGACGACAGGAACGGCCGACACATTCTCCCCCGCCAGGACTATATCGTAGGAAAGCGCCGCCGCTGTCACACCTGACAGGTTCAGCAGCCAATCATTACCGCCATGATCTACCAAGCCACACGGCGGCCGACTGGGACGTGCCTGCGCAGGGCCTGTCTCTGTCTTGCCGCCCGCAGCTTTCTAAGCCGAAAGACCCCCCATGGAGGAGACTTGGACCAAATAGCTTGGGTAATTAAGAACAGGAGAATAAGAAGTGGAAGTCTCGATTTCTGCTTCAAATTCATTAGAGAATGTGTTGACGAATTTGATTGACATAAAATATACAAAAGGTTGAGTTAATTTTGTTCAACACTCTCGACGGAATGTCCTCATATATTGAGTCAATATCATTTCGGGTCTTTAATTTGTTCACCGTCCTACCTCCAGAAATTATTCACCTCCCTCGCTTGCATTTGCTGCAGTTTTTTGATCCTGTTGATACCTAGCTCCATATCAGACCACTTCAGAAGCTCAATTTGCACTTCTGGAGGATTCAATCATCTATGGACGCATAAGAGTGCCGGCAAGAGCGAGGCACAGGCGACGAGTGAACGTATAACATGCCTCCCACAAAATCTACTCGCCTTACCGCTAACTTCAGCCTTGCGATCTTCCTCATGAGCTTTTTACTTTTCCTGTATTCTCTGGGCCTTCTCTTCTTTCTCACTTTTTAAGTGGACGATCACATCCTCTACCAGAGTAACACCCTTTCCCCTATTTCGTAATTTCGAATCAGTCATATGCCAGACCGTGAAGCTCTCAAAGCCCCCAAGATCATCGTCGATCGGAAGAAGTTTGCGAATATCCTGACAGCTTCTGGGACCCCTAAATAGCTAAAATGGAGAACATAGGAAAACAAACAGGTATATGATGATGAAATTTGCGAGATCGTCAGTATGATTCAAAACACTCGCAGCAATTCCGACATACTACGTACTTGCAAGGCTCCGCTGTAAAACTGGCCATGGATGGGTAATTCATATTGCACATGGGGTTTATGATACGGAATGAGCATGAGCAACATTTAAAGATGCATTCAAAACTGCTGCTCCCCCTTTGGTGCGTCAAACATGTTCTGCACCGCCTCCTTCCCTACTACCACCGTACCCCATGTCGCCTCACCTCAACCCATCCTGCTTCGTTGGGATTTGTCAAATTTAAGAAGCCGCCATCACAGCGGCTCTCAAAATTGTAAATTTGCTCCCTTGTCGCCATCCACATGCCCTGATGGCGATTTCCCTTCACTTGTGCCCACCAACCTGCTCCGGGGATTTCCAAAGCACTGTACTCCTCCGCCAGGGTCTCCCACAACGCCCAGGCCCGATCCTCACTAAGCAAGTCGTGTTCTTTCCGGGAAAATCCCACCATGAAATGTTCACGGGCGTCCGCGTCGGTGGCGAGAGCAAGCCGGCTGCTCGCGTGCACATACGCATCCACCATCAACGGTGTGAGGTAGATGTCGTCCTCGATGGAGATGAAAAAATCGTACTCATCTGTGCACAGAAAAGAGAATGAGAAGGAGCAGTGTAGCAGTGTTATGAGAAACTTGAGATTTTATTTCTGGCCTCTGAGTGCCATCACCGTCTCTAGAACGAAGGAATGCCTCGTTATTGTATTCTCCACCCCTTCTCATTTTCATGTTCCTTCAATGTCTTACCGATCACTTCCGCCATCGCCAGCCGATGGCGGGAGCTCAAAAGGCTTCTGATGTCGGGAGAGAAATGATCCCAATACCGAATGTGGACAGGCTTATGAATTCGCTGGCAAAATAATGCTTCCTCTATTATTTTCTCATGTTGCGAGATCTTCCACGCTGCAATGAACCACACGGTCAAATCAAAACCACGCTCGCAAAATTCCCGGACACTAACCAAAGTCTCTTGGATTGTCTGCAGCTTATCCCCGGCCCACAGGTGGGAAATGCGCTGGCCTCGGTCAAAGCTGGATATAGTCAGCATAATTTTTTGTATATGCGTCTCGGAAGCAGGGCGATGCAACGGAGGTCGGCCAGAGATTGGATGACGGATGGCTTTGTCGCCTGCAGGTTGGAGCAACGGAATGGCCGGGTTTCTTTCTTCTGCCTCGACAAGCTGTACAATGGACGCTTTCTCGTCTGAAGTTGTCATTTCGATGAGATTGGATGAGTCCCTATTCTCGTCTTCTTTGTCGCTCTCTCGCTGCTTTTGTCTTTCTTCTTTTGTATGAGAAGCATTCTCATTTGTGTCTCGCGAAGCTAGCTCCAGATGTTCCTGGCTCCCGATACTATTTTCTGATGATGTTTGAATCAGAGGCGTTGTAAGACTTTCTTTTGCAAAATCTTGAAGAGACATTTCTTGTCGTCGTGGAGGGTCATCACTCACTGCTTTGCCATGAGGAAGCGCCGGAAGGGGCATTGCCAGATATTCATTATTGCTCAGCTGTCCAATCAAGGAAATTGGATCGCTACGCCGCCCTCGGAGTGACACAATGTTTAGTATCAGCAGAACCGTAATAAGAACGCCTACGATTAGCCATCTTAGGCGTTTATGCGGCCGATTGCAGTAATTTATCAAGGTGAAATCTTTGTCTTTCCTCGTAGTTGGGGGTGCAGGTTTACAAGCCGACAAGTGTCGTGTGCCAGTACCGGATGAATTTCTCATGTGCGGTGTAAATCCAATGCAGTAATAGAAGTAGTGCCTCCGTACGAACTTATAAATTGCTTGAAATGTACTGTCACTTCCGTGTTATCTGATGAAATACATTAGATGATTACTTTAAGACTTATTGACATTTGACATTAAGCCAGGACATCAATGACAAAAACTCTGAGCCTTTCTCGGGGTTGAGGCAGCCCGTGAGATGGATTCTCTGCGTGTCTAAAGTGCGCAAGATATCAATATATGTATGTATGTATATATTTATATCAACCCAAAGCATACGTAAATTGTTGGTGCATGTATCTATCTGCAATGCATAATGAGAGTTTCCAAAGTTTAATCCCTCACCGAAACATGTCAAGAATGGCTGTGTCCTTGGCTTGATTGATGTCCATGACGTTCAAGCCAGGACATCCTCAGCAGCCCGTTATGCCACAAGCGTTACACACCTTTCATGCCAAAGGCTGGATTTTTCAAACTTTCAAACTTCAAACAGCACCCCCACGACCGTTAGCGAGTCGAAGGCTGGGCTTGGTGCGGGGAATGATCACACTTGAAAAAACAAAGTGAAATGTTGGGTGCAAATGTATACATCGCGGTGCAAATAAAATGTAAATAACGTGCCATTGAAATACATACCTTTCCAGGGTGTGCAGGGGCCACAGAAGGCTCCTAACGTGTTCCGAAATGCCAAATGAGCAAGGAATGACACGACATTGGAATTCTGATGTCGACCTGACATTGTCGCCCCTTTTTCACAGTCGACGTATGTCGCAAATTTTGAGCATTCAACATTGGGGGTGTGTCGGGATTCTTGGGTTAAAAGGTATGCATATACAGTGTGTCAATCTGAGAGACTGGACCGGGGTGCAAGAAGCAAGAGATCTATGTCCTACCGCCGCTCAAAGGCACGGATCGGAGCGCCTGACCGCCTCATTCTTCGTTTTCGAAAGGAAAATCTTCCTCGCAGCTTGACTTCTCGTTAAAACTAGCTATTCATATGTTGTGTGTGCACATGTCTTCTCTCCATTGTGACAAAAAAATGATATTTCCACTTAATCACTTTTCCCCCACTAACACTACTTACATTCCAAGTCCTTCCCTGCTAGCTCCGAATCCTTTCTCCCACTCATACCAAAATCGATTTGATCTACAAGTTGGACGTCAAAATCAAGTTCGTCCCCCAAAAAGTGATCAATTATTTCTCGAAATTTTTGTGTGGCTGGGTCATATGGTTTTTATTTCAAGAGGTACGCGCGCGCCGAAAAAAGGAGGGCAATGCAGTAGGAAAGGGCTTGTACAGGAAGGCATCTCGATTAAAACTTCGATTTGAAAATCAGATCTACAAGGACGATGAGATAATGGGTGCAAACTCTCAACTGTCCATTGTATGTACTGCGTTTCTTTCCCTGCGACACCCATACAGATGCGGCGTCTCCAGACCGATCCTGTGGAAAGTCCCACCGCCCAGCTTATGCGCTCTGAACCCTTCTACGCCAACTACTTGGTCCCCTACTGCCTAAACCTTGCTTATACGAAGGTACTGAAGGGCTCTCGATCTTGTCTATCGTTCTCTTTTGCCCGACGTAGTTATTTCGTAGTTTTCCAGTCGCTCTGTGTCAGCAATCTTTGAGACCGAAACAAATGTCTTCAGATTCGTGTAGTGCGTGCAGTGATTTCATAAATTTTGTTCTCTTGGTGTAAATACTAGGTCTAACCTTAGCTCTTGAGTACTGTCTCACTAGATCTTTCCCAACGCCCGTAGGGATGGGAAGTGCCTCCGGTACCTGCTTTCGAGATAAACAAGGATTGCGCTTCCGCCCAAGCTTGGCGACAAGAGTACCACGAGTTGCTGGCTACAAATAGGTTGTTAGGTGACGAAGAAAACTCAGGTATTAAAGAAAGCGTTGAGGAAGAACAGGCTGGGGATTGAGCCAAAGTTCTATCTCTCGAAAGGAGGTTTATTGTTGAGGTTAAAAACAAATGCTACAAGGGTGAATCACATAGATAAAAGAGCATAAACTTCTATCTCAAAAATTCATTTATTATGTGCCAGGGGGAAATTATGTGTTAATGATCCCCGCAAATGAATAGTTGATAGTGTTTTTCCTCCCGAAGGTGTGATTCGCAAGGCAGGAGCAATAAGGGGTCGCGTCCAGTGTCCGAAATAATGGAGGACCAAAAAGTGAATTATGAAGAAGTATCCTCACAAAGGGCCTGGAAATCTAGGCTTCTTCGACATGATCTTTCTTGTTGTGTTTTCTCGCTAGCTAATTACCGACTATCACGTCTCTAATACTCTTTCATAGTCCTGATTACACGAATCTCGTACAGTCTAAATCTCGTACAGGACTTTTTGAACATCTCATCACAGCACCAAGGAGTTTCTCTTCCTTAATGCTTCCCGGACACTTATGAATACACATGTCTAAGCCCTCGCCGTCGTCGGACAGTGGAGCTGGTGATACACTAGGTCTGACACGTGATCGCGATCTTCTTATCTTAATTTGCCTTCCTTCGAGATTGCTACACATGTAGCCAAATTTTCCGTCCTACCTCGTCCCTCAGAAATACCAAGACCACTATATATGTTGATTAAGTGACCGCGCACATCAGGCACATCTTTATTTCGTGTACGTGCACAATTCTTTAAATGTATACCAATGTGATACCCAGAGGAATGTACACAGTATTCTCTATGCACACATGAAGTCTTTTTCAAGGTACTCGTATTCATCCCGATTATGTATTGGAACACAGCATGTGCGATCAATGAAATACAGTTGGCAACGTTGTAAGCCCTTTGGACGGAGCTCGTTACATCCTCATTTATACAAGTAACCTTCATCCGCCTTACCCAAGGTGAAGTTAGCAATTTCAAAGTGCTCAAGTAGCAATCTGTTTCCATGCGGTGTTCCCAATGTACAAAGCGGTATAATGATATCATTCCTTTTGGCAAAGTCTCGCTGAGATGGTAGGTGACAATTATATGTGTGTTTTTGGTCCGTCAATACGTATAATTAAACATCTAAAATCAGGTATGATGGTCCCTCGCAAGAAAGCTCTGCTTGACAGAATATTTGATGCGTATAGCAAAACTCGCTGACTTTTCGATCCAAGGAATCCCTTAGGACAATGATGCTATTCTTCACGTTTTCAAGTGGAGGAAAATGCCATGCAGAGCAATTACTACGCTTGAAGTTGTATTTGTGCTGATTTTTATCGTCCATCCTTGTTAAATTGTTCTTTTCAACATAGTTACCGCGAATGCTCAGTCCTGTTACGATTGATACCCCTCCAGTTTTAGGAATGTGTACAAATGTAGGGGCGCATCGCGAAGCTCGCCTGTTTGAGGACATAGAGTTCAGAAGTCTCTGTCTTTGTAAAGGCGTTTCACTTTGTGATGCATTCGATATGTACCTCATTTTTGGACCGCGTCCAATCCCCCTCTTTTGCTGCAACCATGCAATAAGGGAGCCTGTCCCACATGAGTAGGCTTACGATTATTGTAAATCTGTTGGGGCTAGGGTTGGGGTCATAAGAATTTTGTTAGACCGGCATAAATCTGGAAAAAGGTCTCTTATTCATGAAGCCGAACGTAACGCTCACGAAACGTTTGTCATCGTCACGACAGTCTTTCAGCCAGATATATAGTTTTATATAATAATAACTATACATTTATGGCGTCATTAAGTACGCGTAGCACCCAGTCAAAGAAACGCACGTGTCTTGACTCTCGCATCGTGCATGCAATGATTTTGATTTTCGTTCTAGTGGTGAGAGTATGAGGTCTGAAGTCTGTAGACCTTGAGCACTTTCTCACTCAAGCGTTGCCATCCTTTCCCCATCCCAACTTGCCCCTGGTACCAGTATTCTTGATCAACTACGGCTTCTGTTTATGCTCAGGCCTGACAGCAAGGATCTCATCTGTTACTGGCTAAAAACAGGCTGTTTGGTAAAGCAGAAAATTCAGGTTGTAAATAGCGCCTTAAGAAAGGTTGTTAGACTAAGAAATGAGCAAACAAATCCCACCTTAGAACGACGCTCATCAAGGAAAAACAAACGCTACAAGGGTGCTTCGAACAGATAAAAAAGCACAACCACAGCTCAAGCAAATGATAAATTTGTGCCAAGGAAAACACGTGTCAAAGACCTGCTCAAGAGAACAGTCGATAGTGTGTTATTCGCAAGCCAGGAGCAATGCGAGGTCACGGTCAGTGTATGAAATGGCGAACAAAAAAGTTATAGATACAAGAGAGAATTCTCACAAAGAGTCTGGATATCTAGGCTTCTTCGATGTGGACTTTCTTATTGTGCTTTCCTTCCTCGCCAGCTACTTTTTCAAACGTCGTACCGCACCCTTTCGTACCCTTTTACAGTCTAAGTTGCATAATCCTCGTACAGTCCCCATCTTTGTGGGCCCCTCACTATGACTCCAAGGAGTTCCTCTTTCCTGGAATGCTTCCCGGCCAATAATGAATACACATGCCTAAGCCCTCACCGTGGTCTAACAGTGGAGCTGGCAATACACCAGGTGCTGAAACGTGATCGCAATCTTTTTGTCTCAATTTGCCTTCCTCCAAGATCGATACACATGCACCCACAATTTCCGCGCCACCCCTCCCTCCCCCACATCCTCCTTCCACACCTCTTCTACCTCCATTCCTCGCTGGCGAAGGCGCTCGAAGAAAGCGTGTTCATCCCCACGCTCCAAATGGCCGATGTATACCACCGTGTCAGGGCCCACCACGCCCTTGCACGGAGGTAAGGAGGACGAGGAAGGAGCGGAGGGGTGGTCCAGGGTGTCCCCAGTGGAAGACAGTGAGGGAGGGAGAGGGGGAAGGGAGGGTGGGACTGGATCGGTCAGCGTGGCCAGGAGATCGTCGAGGTGCTCTTTGCAGTACGTGATGTCGGAACCGATAACGTAGTCGTAGGGTCGACGGGAGGTTAGAGGGAGGGACTGGCCCCAGGTCAAGGGTTCGATGAGAGGAGGGAGGATGGGATGAGGGAGGCACGCAGTATCGGAGGCGGAAAGGGAAGAGAGAGAGGTGGTGACGTTGTCCCGAAGGAGGGGGAGGAAGACGGGCAAATCGGTTAGGACCACCTGAGCGCCGAGAAGAGTCAGCGTTATCCCAACTGCGGCATGAAATAAAGAGTTACGGTAGGCAACAAAGGGGTGAAAAAGACGCAGACGGGTCAAGCGGTAAGTCGTTTCCAAAACTGTACATCGCATGGTCTCTTGTATCACATGGAGATTTCTGGCATTCATGCTCGCATGCAAGCAGCACGGTGCTCCCATTTACGCACCGAGGCCTGTGCCGCTTCCGAGCTCCAGAACGCGTGCGCCCTGAAAGTGTCCAGGAGGAAATTCCTTTTGGAAAAAATGATGCATTGCGACGGCAGCGTCCCACTACAAATACAGTTATAGAAAGAAAGGGACGTCAGCCAATGTTGAGTAAAAATTATGCTGGGGATGAGACTTTGAATCCTTATGTCAGCGAAGTCAAGGGGGGAGGTTGACAATGATAGGGACTCATTTACATACCACAATGTTGCCGATTCCCATTTCATACCGACGTCCCATAAGGTCTTGGACGATTGGTACATTCACAGTACATCCATTCGAAAATGAAACCTAGGGGAACGTGTCAGGCATGCGAGAAAGAAGTTTTAACATTTATAAACGGCAGTGACGTATACGTGGCACGTCCTGCACAAAAGGCGAATTCCATGGCAAACTTACTTGATAATTGAGCAGAGGCTTGGTCTCCCGGGGCCACAGCTCCTCCAATAAGTTGCCCTCCTCTTCACTTTCATTCTCATCCCCCTCTGAAGTCACCAAGTTTGTCGCAGAGGGGGTAGTGGGAATAGAGCTCATAGCTGAGCTTGATGGGTAAACCGCTGCGTTTTTAGAAAGAATCGTTGAATCATGAAGGGTTTCTTATTGCCACCGAGATTTTACTTTGACAAATGTATTTGTAAAGGGCATCGTTTCGGGGCAACGGGACAGTAATGTGCGTCTGGCGATTTGATGGTGGAACTCGCTGGAGCGTCGCTCCTCCGAGTCGCCAAGCGGAAGCAATCGAATACACATTGTCCCTGTCGAATCGCATGCTAGTCGAAGTACATACGAGCGTTTTTTTAATCTTCTGGTATGAAAATCAGGTTAACTAAGCGACGTGGTATTACTATAAGTGTCTATGACTCGCACTACACGGTAATTCTTAGTCACCATAATAGCCTTCTTCCCCTACTTTACATGATCAAAGCAAGAACATCACAACAATCAGCCATCAGGAACAAGAAGCAATGACCGAGGCCAGCCCTAATGACGTGCAAAGGTACGCATGACATGGTCAGTCACTCACAAAAGCTATGCACTCATCCCTTCCACCTCTCCTCGGACACACGATTTATCAGCTTCCTCCATGCAATGGAGATGAATGATGAGCGGTACTTGACCCTTCTTGCCAAGCTCATCGGAGAAGCCGAAAACCTGCAAAACAATCCGCAGCAAGGCTTGGTTCCCCAAGAGAATCTGGCCGCCAACCACGTGCTTGCTTTGCTGGAGCCGCACAGTAAAGAGAAAGGTAAGTTTCTTGGCGTAATCCGGCTCGCTCTCATCTCCCCTCACGACCCCGCTCGCTTGGGTGCCCGACATGCAGCCTGCATCCCGACATGGTCATGGCTCTAAAGTTTTCTGACAGCGTCTTGCAGCCATACAGCTCTTCAAAGACATCTTGCACTTTCTCCAAGGCCCTCTTTCTGATGATCGCTAGGCTCAGCCTTGCCCCATTGAGGGTCACGCGCATGATACGAGACACTCTTTCCCCCCCGAAATTTGTTTCTCGACAGGTGGCCCGCTTCTTATTGAGCGCATCGAATTTACGCCGGGACGGAGCAACTTGATCGTCAAGTACCCTGGAACATCGGAGGCCACCACCGCCTTTGTGGGCTCGCACATGGACGTGGTAGGAAGGGAGGGAGGGAGGGAGGAGGGCGGGAGAGAAGGACAGGGGAAAGGGGGAGAAAATCCTTCGAAAGCAAGCAATGGAACGCTGACGATGCGTCCGTTACATGGTCTTTACCCCGGGTCGTCTAGGTGCCTGCAAACCCTGAGGGCTGGGAGCGCAATCCTTTCGAACTCACGCGAGAAGGCGATATGCTCTTTGGGCGGGGCACCACCGACTGCCTCGGTCACGTGGCTCTCATTACGGAGCTCTTGGTCCAGGTACGGAGAAGGAAGGGTTAAGGGTTGGAGGCAGGGGTTGGGGGGGATAGAGGGAGGGAGGGAGGGAGGAAGGGAGGAGGGGTGGGACGGACAACACGATCGAAGCTCCCAAGCCAGTCACCCATTCAACGCCCGTTGCTCCCATGCCCGTCGGCTTTCTCCCCTCCAGATCGCAGAACACAGACCGGCGTTGAAACGCAGCCTGATCGTTGTCTTCATTGCCAACGAGGAGAACAGCTCGGTGCCTGGGATCGGGGTGGACGGACTCCTCAAGGCGGGGGCGCTCGAGCAGATCAAGAATGGTCCCCTCTTTTGGGTGAGGAGGCAGGGAAGGGAGGAAGCAGGAAGCGGAGTGCAGGGATGTTGACGACCCTCCTCCTTTCCCCTTCTCCCCCTCAAGGTCGATTGCGCCGACTCCCAGCCCTGTCTGGGCACCTGTGGCATGGTGTGCTGGAAACTCAAGGTCCATGGCCGCCTTTTTCATAGTGGCCTTCCTCACAAGGTGGGAAGGGAAGGAAGGAAAGATTGGGGGAGGGGGTAAAAGGAAGAGACAGGAATGGGGGGAAGTAACGCCGGGAGGGGAATGACGTGAAGAGCCTCCATATGGGCCAGGCGATACTCTGTGCCGCCACCGCCTCCTCGGCCCTGAGCCCGGAAGAGCTCATGAAAGGAGCAGTCCTTCGCATGTTGTCATGTCAGCGACTTGCTACTTTGTCCTCTTCCTCCCGCCTTTCATCGGCCCCCCTCCCCTCCTTCTTCCCATGTGTCTTCCTCAGGCCATCAACCCCATCGAGCTGGGCACCGTCGCTCTGCAAGAAATTTTGAGGCGATTCTATGCCGATTTCCCGACCCACTCCGAGGAGAGCAAGTACAACTACGTCGTGTCCTCCTCCATGAAACCAACACAGGTGACGTGCTGAATATCTTCGTCCTTCCCCCTCCTTCTCCTCTGTCTCTGTCCCCTTCCCCGCTACCTCCCTCTAGCCTTTCGCAAGTCAAGCTACCCTTCCAAACTTCTCCTTTTTCCATCCCCCTGACCTGCGTTTGGTAGGTGGAATGCGCGCGCGGGAGTCTCAATCAGGTGCCTCCGCATGCCACTTTCAGCGGTGACATCCGTTCGGTCCCTTTCTATGAGATAAAGGATGTAAAGGCCAAGGTGGAAAGGTACGGGCGGAGGGTACTGTGGGTAGAGGCATGAAAAGGGGCAAGTAAAAATTCATGAGGAGAAGCTGGGTTGACCGGGAGGTAGTTGAATGCCGGGGGCCTAAGCATGCGATGTAAGATCTCTCCTCGCGCTACTTCCTCCCCATTGCTCTTTCCCTTGTCCTCCACCCCCGCCTCGGCCTGCCACTCACCCATGATCCTTTCTCTGCTTCCTTATATCAGCTACGTCACCGATCTGAACCAGAACATCACCAGCCTTCCCTCCCTTGGCCCTTTTTCTTCCTACGTGGTTTCCTCGGAAGACCCGCCCATTCGAGGCAAGCTAGAATTGGAATGGATCGGAGAGGGAGAAAACGGGATTGCGGTCAAGCTGGGAACCGTGGGCAATATTGCCTTGACGGAAGCGACCAAGGAAGTGCTGGGCTCCGTGACCCCGTACTCCATTACAGGCTCGCTCCCATTGGTTCGGTACTTGCAAGATAACGACTTCGACGTCCAATTAGTGGGCTATGGAAAAAGCGCCAAATACCACGCCGAAAACGAGGCAGCGGATTTGAAGGACTTCCGTCAGGCGCTGCGAATACTGGCAAGGGTGGTGGCGCGCTTGGAGAAAGAGTGAATGGGCAGGGAAAAAGGGGAGGTGTCAGTAGCGTTCTTGCGAGAAGACAGACAATTAAAGATTCAGGGGTTATTGCAAGCGGCTGTTACAACAAACTAAAAGCTCATGTCATAAAGTCTTTCTAGGAAATAGGCGAAAGGCAAGGATCGCGATCGTTCGTATGTTTCACGCGATTGAAGGCAGGCTCGATGGTTGCCTCCATCCCATGCATCTCTGTAGCTAAGGACGGTGACACAATGAAGTGTACCGGCGTGCGACATCATCAAATGGAAAAGAAAAATTTACGACCCGATGGTATGAAAACTTATCGTCGAGTCACGCATATGAGGAACTAAACTGAATCTAGATTGACGGGCTGTCCGGCTATCTTTCAAGCGTTGAGATAAAAGCGACCCGGAGGAGAGAGGTTGCGAGGTGGCGTCCCATGCTTCGACAGACGTGCGTCCTCAACAATTGTACCCCTCACAAATATAGCTGGCCTTTTTACGTGTTACACAATTCATCAAGATTGAAGGTAGTAGTCATGATTTCTGAACTTCATATCGACATCTCAACCGTCAGGAACGACCAGACAGAGGGGCAGGCAGGATTATGCTCTTGTACCTAATGGGCCGTGACGTTCAAGTTCTTTATTTGTGTGCATTCACCTGCTTATGAGCCTTGCACGCGATCCAACAGAAGCTCCTTCCACAGGCGCTTATATTCACAAAAAAATCGTGATTTTTGCACATTGCATGCCAAATTCGAGCCCCTAACCTCCCCACTGTGAAAAGCATTACTTGACACTGTGCTTTTACTAAGGAAAGAGTTTTGGGAGGGCTATATTGTTCTACGAGCGCAAGCGAGGCGCTTACATTCCAGCCACTTTTACATGTGCTAACTACTTTGCAATTTGCAATCATTGCTTCTTAAATTTACACGCAAGTCACACATTCAAGGATCGAGCTCTCCGATACCATCGTATGGGTCGCCTGTGGTAAGTTGGACGAAAATCGAGCCAGGCTTCTTTTTGTCACAATTGAGTCATTGTTACTCTCTCCATCAATTAGGAAGTGCGTAATTTTGATAGCGTGCCTCCGTATCACCGCAGTTTCTAGACTCTCTGCCAATTTTCCGACCATTGAGGATTCAGTCGAGCAATCAATAGTGAGTCATGTACGTCAAGCATTGGGCGTCACCAACGAGACTAATCCTACTGATCCAAGCATGCTTCGTGGTACTACTGAGAATATCAGAAAACGACATTTGGGTGGCCGTAGTCCGTGGCGCATTTTCCCATTTCTAGTACTTCCGACCTTTATGCGTGGAGATTCCGGCAATGGCGCTTCACAACCTCGCTTTCCTGCAGCGCAAGGAACTAAAGAGACCCAAATTGGGTGCGCTTGGAGTGCTACTGTAACTGCTGCCACATACAACTTGGCTTTTCCTGATTTAAACTGTGTCTATCAGGTTCTCTTGTACTGGGGCATAACAGAAAAGACAACCTTACGGATTGACGGTCAATTTCCACACGTCCGTTATTTTTCGTACCAAAGTTACGATCTAGTCAGTGGCGAGCCAATTGCCTCATTGATTGATTATGAAATCGAACCTTCGAAGGGGGTAAATCCTTTCCATGAAAGCCCTCAAAATAGCAGAGTATGGGGAACAGAACTGGAACAAGGGTTTGAAAGCAAGCGTCGCAATATCTGGAACCGCTATTCAAGTG
Organism: Microchloropsis gaditana; assembly: GCF_000240725.1. Lineage (NCBI taxonomy): Eukaryota > Eustigmatophyceae > Eustigmatales > Monodopsidaceae > Microchloropsis > Microchloropsis gaditana. Next base: position 46,397 of record NW_005803847.1, read on the forward strand.
AGGAAAATGGAGGGTATCAAGATCGTAGTCACAATCAGGGTAAGGAAATGAGGTACATGGGACGTCGCGTCGAAAGCAGCTTGCTGGACAGTGAGACTAACAATGCGTATACTGATGCTTGGTCGCCTAACGAGCCACCTGACAAGCATACCTCCAATGCTGGGCATTTTGGGTCCGATTCTGGGGAGGAAATTTTTGGCAGCTATCAAGTACACATTACAGATACGGGTCTCCATGGATTTCCTAATGAATTGGCAACAAGCAGCAGCAGCGCTGGTCGTTTTCGCTATCAACAGTGTGGGGGCAAAGGTTGTCTCGCCTTGGTGATCCTGCGTCTCTACACTGCCGAACCAGGTGAAGATGCCTTTCGTCATCATCATCCTAGGCGATACAGCGCTAAATCTAATGATCATAGTCGACTGTGGGGCTATGTTCCCCCACCGAAGGTCAGCGTGCGGTACGGAGAACGAATAAACGAGTGGACAGGTTGGTCTGTACCAGCGCGGTACAAAGAACTTGACCAGTGTCAGGAAGATAGATCCACTGTAGTGAGATCATTCTTGGACTGGAAAATACCTCAACTAAAGCGTGATTGGGAGGGACAATCTTCTCTAGACAACGTGGACGACAACTTTATAGTTTACACCCCCAGCACCTCAAGTCGCGCACTTTTTTCCAATGCTGACGCATCCTACCTCTTTGCGACGGCCAAGAACAATCGCTCTGTTTCCATTGGCGATCAAAGCAGCGGTCCGCAAAGGAAAGAGCTAGTGACGCGTATTACAGGCCATTTACCAACCGTCCCGCATGGCTTCATGGAAACTAATTATGATGATGACATGCCTAGGAATCATGAAAACTATCACCGATCGTATGAAAAAGAGCACACTTACCGTGCTATTGCCGACATTGATAGCTATGAAGCTCGCTATGTGTCACTGAGTACCATAGCCTTAAAGGGCGCCGGTCCTGTTGTTGACACATTAATGGACACGGTCATTGAGCAAAAGTATCGGAAGCAAGAAGGTTGGGAGCAGACTCGTTACTTCTCAGTGGTAGCTGCTCCTGGAACAGGACTTTTATCTCGTTGTCCTCCACGAGTCTATCAACAAGACCGTGACCTGTTCCTAAATACAGTTCCACCGGGACAAAGCGAACCGCCTGCGCACATGGCTTTTCTATACCGGCAGATCCTCTCCCAATGGCAGACAAGAGGCCGCGTTGACAAATCCATTGCGCGTGCAAAGCACGAGTGTTTAGGTCGCAATGATGGAGAACACGCGTGTAAACTTCGATCCTTTTTTATAAACATGATGGGATCTCGCTATCCGAGCATTAAGTACTTTTATTGCTGGGAAAATGTTACGCGTGGGTGTAGCTGTGAGGATTCTCAGGGCATACTAGTCACCTGGGAAGATATAGGAGAAGGCGATCAACAGTGGAGAGATTGGGCGCTCCCAGATTACTTCCATCACAGTCACCAAAGCACTTGGGGGGAGGACGACAACGCCGGCGTGAATGCGGATTTAATGCAATCCCACAATATTCAAGATAGAAACAAAAGAAGAGGTACAATTCCGGCTGTCACAAGCGTTTCCACACCGCTAAATGTTTCCAATGCTGAAAATGTAACAAGAACTGCCTCTTCTACGTCGACTAAACTTCTGCTCAACGCATCTGCATTGTTTGTCCGTGCGTCGCCGTACTCTTGGAACCAGACTCAAGCATACTACTACTATATGCAGCAAACACAGGAGAATCGCCCTCTCGTAAAAACCCAAAATCGTGACAATGAAACCTTCATGTCCTACCAGGACTCTATGGCTCCAGAACGATATAGTTTAGCGACAGAAAGGAACAGTAGCATTAGGAATAACGAGCAATAACGTTGAAGAAAAGGACAACTTCAACATTGTAATCCAGCGTATACATACGATATAGTTTAGCGACAGAAAGGAACAGTAGCATTAGGAATAACGAGCAATAACGTTGAAGAAAAGGACAACTTCAACATTGCAATCCAGCGTATACATTCGGGGGACGACAGAGATGATGAAAACCGCACAAGCAAATTATCTTCAGTAATCTTATGTCATAAACAAGACTTCAAGGCAGTATCATAAGCAATACGATTTCAAAGGCATACGGGGATTATTGAATGAAAATGGAAAACAAAAACCGCATCAACACTTTATGCGTCAGGCCTTGTTAAGATGTTATGTTATTTTAGCGCGCCATACAACACCCCACGCGCTCTAGTGCGATTCACTCGAATTTATGTTCATTGATTCACAACTTTTTACATGCTGCTTAAGGTCGGGAATCGTTTTTTGCACAGCACCGCACGCATGACATCGTAGTGATAATTTTAATAAGGCTTCGGCATCCTCGTGTCTTACGGTTACCTTACCGTGGATTTGCAAGGCAGTTTCTACTTGCAACAGGTCCAGGAAAAAAGGTGTGGTAAAGCTGTTCCAGTGTCTTTTTGTTTTAAGTGCAGGTGAATCGAAGTCTTGTGAGACAATGTGGATATGTAGAGGGCGAAGGGACGGCAAACTATGGTATCCCATACGGAGACGCAGTCCATTCGTGTCCTTTTCCAACTTGGTAGCGATACATCGGGCCGCAGAATGCAGCCTACTTATTTGCTTGTTGTGTTTGTCATGGCTGAGTTCCGTGACAGAATTAATGGTCAAGAATTCGGGTTTGGGAATCAAGAGCAGGTGGACCTTTGCTTTAGGGTAGCCGTCATAAATAGCCATCCACTCCGAAGTCTCATAGAAGATAAAGTGCCTGAGTTCTGGGGTGTGATCCAGGTATCGTATTAGAGCACCATGCCAGCCACCACCCTGGAGTGGCTGGCCAGGATGCTGGTAGACAGGGATATGTGGTGACTCGACGTGATCCTCCTCTCGCTTATCCAACGAAGGTGGCGCTGTGGTGCTGTTGACCTCAGTCTTACTATCCATCTTCTGCGGAAGTACCTGCCGAAGTGTCACTTTTCCAACTAGTTGCTCTAAAAATACTCTGATCAAGGTTTCATAGGTGCATTGTAAAGAATTTGACCAACCATCAGGCAAGACAGATGCAAGTGCCTGACACGGAGGCATCGCTAAAAGTACGTACTCGACACCTTGCTGTACGCACAAAGCGCTTGACTTTGTCAATTTAATTGGATAGACAAGGCCTGGTTCAGCCTTGTGAAAAAGCAATCTCGCCGTATTTGTTAGCTGCGGTCCTGCGTTTTTGAAAGTTTCCATGGCCACGGGATGATCTGTAGGAAGAAATGAACGGGAACATGGCACGGCAATAACCTGAGGATACCCTGAGCCCCTTGTCTCCTCTGTCAGTGCGCCAGTTTCCCCTTGATGCAAACGTTGACGCGGCTTTGTGATTGTGCATGTCATGGCTCTGGTAACATACCCCGCCCGAGCTGCTAATTTTGCCGCGTCTCCATCCGGGGCCTCTTTAACCACCACGAGTTCCAAAACGAGTTGTGAAGGTTTTATTACGCCGGCACTTTCATTCAACCTTACAATGAACTTTGAATCCAAAAAATTTGCCAAGGAGGTAGTAAGGATTTGGAGGCTTGCATTTACTCTCTCGGCAGGCCCGAAGTTTGGGATTGCGAGTGTCACTACCGCAGGCTCACGATCGTTCGCAGCGGCACCGTTAGTGAGTGCACAACTTCTTTTGGCTGTGGCCCTATCTCCTACGCTCGACTGTACATCTTTATCTGTCGCAGGTTTCATGCTTGTGTACACTGGAGAACTTCACCTCCCGGCCTTCCAAAACTCTGTCCTGTCCCGTCTATGGAAGACTATCGATGAGGAAAAAAAATGACACACAGCATCAGGTCCAAGAAATCCTTTCGCACAACCCAAATCGAAGGACTTGTGCTTAGGCGCCCTGTCTACTACGGGCAACGACATAGTTCCAAGTCCTTCTGGCTTGTGGACGGCCAAAGCCGTTAAGGTCCGTTACGTGTCGGGCATGAGACGCCTCGGGCGTCGAATTCTAGGGCTGGCACGCGATCGCAATGCGAATGATCAGGGTATATGGCGTATATGTGTTGATAAGTGATGCAAGTTTAGTGCTAGACATCGCCATATAGTGGTATGTAAAGTCACCTCACTAACTGTGACAATGATATCCTCATTTCCTTCCTCGTCAGCGGCTGTGACCAGGAATTGAATTGGACGTCTATGCCACACAAAACTAGTAGAAGTGGCTCGGTCAAAACTAAGCCAACTACCTCAATTCAAGATAGAAAAGATTGTACATCGATAGCAGCCGCCAAAAGGGACGTCAATGTGTCTGGGGGCGTAAGGGAGACTAAGGCACATGCTCCTCCCTCTCTTCCCGAGGATACTCTCCTACCTCCTACCGCTGCGCCATCTGCGCCACCGGTACCAGACAAGGCGGAAAGCAGAGCATTCAATCCTCAAAAGGAAAACAATCCTAATCGGAAACATGGTACGGGGTCTGTCACAGCTTCCGCGATGAAGAAGAAAAACGCCAGAAGCGACCTTTCCGTCAAAGTGTCGGGGTTCTCTGCGCCCATCCTTGATTGGCTTAGCACAGGCTTCTTGCTCCAGGCAGCTGGGGCATCAACTGTCCTCAATAAATTTTTGACGGATTTATCGAAAGAGTACTTTGGCCAGATACTCTTGCAGGTTCAACGTCAAGATGCCAAAGGGTTGCGGGAGGTGCTTATGCAGCACGCACAAGAGCCACGTGCAACAGCCCTTGGCGTCGGTATGTGTGCAACAGAGAACAACAGCGGCATTAAAAGCAAGCTCGTTAAGAGTAAGGACAAGATCACTAAGAGGAACGGGAACGAGACCGAGCAGGTGGGGCTGACAGGGCCGAGCTCAGTCCTGGGTCCTGTCGCTCTGTCCTGGGAGAACACCGCGCTCAGCCGCTTAAAACACCCGGTCAAAGGGGCTTGGGAAGCCGCGAAAGTCTACGGCCCTCCTTTAGGACCTACCCCCCTGGCCCTTTCGGGGCAGGCGACCCCTGAAACGAGCGATCCCGACCTGAAGCTCGCCGTCCTCACCAAGTACAAGGCCTTTTCTCCCGTGCTTGACCCCTCCCTCACCGCCACGGCGGCGGCAACAGCGCAGGAGTGGGTGGAGTCTACCACGTGGATGAAGAAAGATGGAGGAGGAAGGTTCGACAAAGCCTTGGACAACCTCTCGGCGCTGCTGAGCGGCATGGCAGCAGTCTACCCGTCTGTGCGTGCTACCCTCCCCACCGCCCTCGAGGGTTTGCAAAAGGTTCAGGAGGTACGAAACAGCTTAAGAAGTGGGGAGGAAGGGAAAGGGATGGGAAAAGAAGAGGTGGAAGGGCTGATCCGGTGGCGGGTGCGCAGATTACTGTGCCAAGCATGGGCCGGTCGAAAAGCGAAGGAGAAGGGAGAGGTTCTGGCTGCAGAGAATGCTCTGACAGCCTTACAGACAGCCATGGACGCCGAGGATGTCCAGGTCGGCGATTTTGTCCGGGCGTGTAGGAAGGAAGAAGAAACGAAGATCGAGACCGCCGATACAAAGGGACAGGGGGGAAATGACAGCGAAGGGGTGGTGGATGGGAGAGGCGAACTCTCTGAGAGGGCTGTGCGCAATAAAGAGGAGGAGGTGGAAGAGAGGACCAGCATGAGTGCAGCGGAAAGCATGTCGGAGCAGCGCGCCTGGGAGGCTCACCTCAAGCATCACTCAGGCCTCTCTCTGGCCGTCGCCTCGCGCATTGCCGCCTTTCGACAGTGGTTGCAGGATGGCAAGGCCCAAGACGTGATCCGAGACGTCCTCCTTTTGCTTCGACAGCACCAACACAAGGAGACTTGCCTCCTTCCCGTCGATGTGCACGTGTTGCAGGAGAACCTAGGCAAGGCGGCCTTGGTGGTGGGAAATCCGACCCTGGCCCTGTCGGCGCTCGACAAGGCGGGGAAGGTGGGCGTCTGTACTGAAGGGGACAACCCTACCCTGCCTCCTTGCGTGGAGTATTGTCCCCTGGCGCTGCGTTTGAAAGCCCTCGCATTGGAAGTCAAAGGAGAGGAGGAGGCGACCAAGCGGGAAGGGAGCGCGGCGGAGAAGACAGAAGACGAGCCGCACGCGACCGAGTTGGCACTGGACGTATTGGGGGACCTGAGGAAGGAGGATATAGAGAGAAACGACAGTGTGAGGCGTGCGAGTTACTTGACCTCGGCGGCGGTGCATACGTACCACCGGCTCAAACGCTTGAGCAATGGCGAAGGTGGCCAGGGAGAAGCTCCGGAGAAGACACGAGTTGTAGTGGAGCGAGGGCTTGGCCTCTTGGAGCAGGCGCGGGGCATGTTTGACGCGGACAGGAATGAGGAAGGGACAGAGGGTGGTCGATGGGTGAGCCTCGTCGATCCGAAATGGGTGTCCCTGTCCCAAGACGGAGACGCCATGCTCTGGATCCAAACCAACCGGCTGTTGGCCATCTTTTATGCGGAACCCTGCCTCGCTCCCTCCCTCCCCCATCACCATGACCTCTCCATCGCCGCCTACCAAGCTGCCCTCCTCCCTGCCACCCGCCTCTTAGATGGGACCCTGGAGGCCCATTCCATGGTTCATACGCTTCGATTTGAACTCGCGAGAGCCTACGCGCGGCGCGGTAAGAACGAGCAGGACGAAGCAACCTGCCTTGCCCTCTTGAGAGAGGCGGAAGCTGCTTTGCTGCCCTCGCAGAGGGAGGAGATGGGGCGGCTTTTGCATTACACCGGGCGACTATTGGAGGAAAAGGGTCGCAAAAAAGTGGAGGATGAGAATGAAGGCGGGGGCGAAAAGGAATTGCGGGAGGCAATAGAATTGTTTGGACGGGCTGTGGAGGCTTTCGAGGGTGTACGGGCGAAGCCAAAGGGAGAGGAGGAGCGACTCAATTACATGATTGGATTGAACAAAAGCATGGCCGGCATCTATGTCACATTGATGAAAAGCATGGACAAAGGGTGTGAAGGCAGGTCCGACGGAACAGAAGCAGGGAAAGAAGGAGGGAAGGACAAAAACGGGCAGCAACAGCTGTCCGGGAAGCCCTCTTTATTCCCGTCCTCGCCGTCTCTGTCGCCTCCCAAACAGGCGATTTGGAACGCAGATTTGGAGAAAGCCATCAACAGGTACACAAATGCTTACACTCTTTTGAGTGCAGTGGCGGGAGGAGGCGGGAAAGCCTCCTTCGAAGCGGGCCAAGTAGCTTTTGCCATCGGAGACTTGTACCTGCAACGTCGGAAGGAAAAACGGGCGCGGAATGTTGAAAATGCGATCGCTTGGTTTGAAAAAGCTGAGCGGGACATCCGCCGAAGTGCTCCAGATCGGAAAGATGCGAGTGGGCGGTACTTACCGTTGTACACACAATTATACGGGAAGCTGGCTGGCTTGTGGCACGAGCGCGCGGGGTTGCGAAAAAAGGAGGGAGGAGGGAGCAGTGGAAAAGTGAAGGAAGATTTGAGAAAAGGGGAGGCGTACGGTGTACTGTTTACGAATGCAAGAAGAAATTACGAATTGCGGGCGGACGTGTTGGCGGGCAGGATGGCAGATGGACTGAGAGTAGAGGAAGAGGGGAAGGATAGGGGAAAAGAGGAGCGTTGACGGGCAACATCACAGAAAGAATGATGTTTTGGTGCTCTGGCAATGGTTCCGCGACTGATGCGAGGAAAGGAAAGCGGATTAGAATTAGGCACACTTCATTACAAAAAAAACTTTGAAAATAAAGGGAAACCGCCATGCAACGTAGGACTGCGATAACCATTGTCAGAAAGGAAATGTGGAGAAGAGAGCTACCGGAAATCTCACGTTGCAAGATCGAAGTGGTTTATTGTCAAATGACCGTGGACGAAGCAAGGGGCAACCCAGCATGTTTTTGTACCAGAAGACAGACAAAATTAGATGGGTAGGAAGATGTTTACACACAAAGAGCACATGAGGCACCCTGGGAGTTTCCGTGGATAGGGAGGCATCTCTGGCTCCCAGGGGTAGGACTCTTCCACTTCGACGCCTTCTTTTTCACGACTTGTTTCACATATGCTGTCACGCCCCCCCTTCTTCTCATCATTTCTGTCCCTCCAAGCGTCACATCTATGTCTCCCTGCGCCCTTCCATCTCCCAATCGTATCAAAAGCTAAGCAGCCCTCAAGGTGGCTCCTCCTCACCTCGCTCTCCGAGATGCCAACTCCAACCCTATCCACCTACCGCGTCAATCATGTCCGTCGGCTTCTAAGGTACCAATCGTCTTGGTCCAAGTCCTTCTGGTAAGAGCCTTCGTCCTGGGTGGGATCCATCTTCGCCACCGTCAATCGGACGTACTCCTCTTCCAACCGGGCCACCACGGCGGCGTTCCCTTCCGCCAGGGCCGCGCGCAACCGGTCCTTGACCCGCCCACGTTCGCTTTTGTTCGCTTCCAAGGCTGACACGGTGCTCCAATCCTCCCGTTCTACCGCCAAGGCAATGCGAGCTTCCCGGCGCACAGTTTCGTCCAGGTAGGGAAGCAGGGCAATGTCGAGTTCCTGGGGCCCTTGTCTCCTCTTGGGGATCGCGTCCGCCCCGCTTTTGATCAGGCACAGCCTCTTGCTGCGACTGTCCATGCTCCGAAAGGCCTCCACCGATGAAATTTCCCATGCTGGCCGGACGTTTTCCATCACCGTCATCATGTTCTCCTTCCGCCTCTCCGCCGCTTCTTCCCCCTCCCCCACCGCCTCTAATTGCAGGATACCATCATCAGAACCCCGTCCTAGGACCCGGGAAGCTACCGCCGTCCCCTCGTACAGGTCCACGGGCATCTTGATGGCTCGGTTGAGCGCTAAGGCGAATCCCACCACCTCATCAATGAGGCAATCTACCAGCATGGCCCGCCCCTGCTCGGAGGGTGCCGTGCCCACCTGTACGGTGGTGGGCAGTGGAAAAAAAGAAGAGACGGGGGGAATGAAACGAAAAAGGGCGTCGAATAGGAGCAGCTCAAGCCGGTCTACAGACTGCCCCTGTGGCCTGTACTGGACAAGCACGCCATAAGAGGCATCTCCCCTCCCCCCTGAACCCTTCCTTTCCTATTTCCTCACCTCCTCTTGCAATGTAAGTACAGGACCGAAGGTAATTCCCGGACCCCGGGGGCTGTCTTCCTCATCGATCAACAGCTCCGAGACCGCGGCGCCAAGGGCCCGTGTGATGACGTGCAGCATCAGTGCGTAAGGAGAGGAGGTCCAGTCTGCCCGTACATTCTTACCGAAAACAAAGGCGTCGAACGCTTCCTTTTTAACATTCGTCGCTGCAACGGTCGGCACGCTCTGCCCGCTTTCTCCTGCCTCCCTAGCCATCCTTTCTGCCCACTCCCAGGGCGCGTTATCGAAAAAGCCGTTGTCTTTGGTGGACAAATGCCTGCCCGTCCACATCGAAGATGCTTTGAATTGGCTCTTAGAGCCCCGGCTGTTCTGCAATCCTTCCGCCTCCGTTTTCCGTCTTCGTTCAGCTTCTCGAAATGCTGCTTGCAGCATCTCCAAGTCGCCGGAGGTGAAGACCGGTACTGGCAAAGCCTCCAGGCGCCCACCATTCTCTTTTTCGACCTCTTTCCGCCGCCCTAAAAAAACTGCCGTCTGTCCGCCGTATGATCCCAGCCCGAGAGGGTACACTCGCACCCATCTTTTCCCTCCTCCCCCCTCTGAGTCGTCGTCATCGCCAGCCTCATCGGGTACTTCCGGGCGTGGCTTACCGATCTTAAGATCACGACGCCGGGGGCGTGTGCGTGATCCTGTCAGTGTGCTAGCAGCAACAAGGCATGCTTTGCGTGTGAAGCCGATTCGGAGGGATGACGACGGGTTTGTTGTACTGCAGGTATGCACTTGGATGAGAAATGCGACGGTGTGTCCAAGTAGGAGAGGCAGGCAGACGACACCAACAAAGGCGAGTTTTATGATCCCTAGACGTTGAAGCCGTGCTTTACCTGACATAAACTCACTACAGAAGTGGAGGATAATGTTTCAACAGTCAGAAAGAAATGAAAGGATCCGCACCTCCCCTTTTGTCATTGCATTCTTGTTCTGGTTCACATCTGGGCCTAACAAGGAATCGCCGCAAGCGATTTCCCCATCCCATTACTAAGAGCGTCTGAGCGCATTTGAACACCTGGCGTTTCGATATGCTTTGTTGTGCCGGTTCCCTTTTTGGAGCGACTGCATCTCTTTTTACACAAACCAAATGCCAAAAGCATGTACAGGGCGTCTCCTAGTCGCAAGAATAAAAATTGCGCGAAAAGTGGGCCCGGGCCCATGGGGGCTGGGATTGTGACTACAAGTCCATATCATGAATTCTTGACCTACTGATGACATTTTCAGTTCCAATTGATATTTTTTGCATGTACATTCATCCAAAAATAAGTTACCTCTTTGCATTCTTCACGCTAAGCTGGAGTTTGGGACACGTAGAAATTGCGCGAAACACGAGAAGACATCTCAACTATTTCGCACTTTTTGGTCGCTTAATAAAACGCGTCAACCCATAGTCGAACGCAATTAAAAGAGTTCAACGATCTGCAAAAGAGAGGTTCTCACATCACCCACGCGAGGTTGGATAACATGCACTGGAGGTGATTGTGATGAGTTCGTGAGCGGAAAAGGGAGAAGTGTGATGCTGAGACATATTGGTGGACTGTACGTATTGCCTACTTTTTTGGTAAATAAGTCTTTTCAAGGCTTGCAAATGCCATGGTCCGGAATTTTCCCCTCCCTTTCACTGGGTCATATTTCCATGGACGCTTCATATGACGCGGTCACTGCTCCAGATATATCGGAATGTACGGCATACGAGTCGAACAACTGCTCTAGAGACAACATTGGTTGCCAATGGTGGGCATTATATGTGTCTTATCTCTCGCTGCTTATCCACCCCCCATGTCTTGCATCCCATGACAGCTCGCTGATAAATATTCTCCGCAGCGGTAAAAGCGCGGGATTTGCAAGGCTGTCCTAGCATAGCTGTAGCGTGTGTCTAGACAGACGCGGCGGACAGGAGGGGGAAAGGAGAGCGGAGAGTGCGTCGGGAAGGGACTGTTCCGGTGGAAGCTGCTTTCATTCCTCCTTGGAGAATTTGAACAAAAAGTCAGAAATTTGTTGGCGCGTGACAAAGTGGGAGTAAAAAGGACACGCTCCTAGTCATGATGATGAGAGCGCCATTACCCGCCACTGCGTCTGCATTTCCCGGGCCGGGAGGAGGAGGAGGAGGAGGGAGCGGGATCGGCGGTGGAGGTGGACAAGCGGGCAGTAGTCTACGAGGCGCTAACCCCTCGCGTATCCATGCCGCTGTACCAGCATTGGCGCCACAACAGCGGACAGTGGTGCTGCAACGGATCTTGAAGGATCAGGCCACCTTCTTGGCGACTCAGAGCACCCCGTCCGCAGACCTTGGTTCAGGTTGGGGCGGAGGAAAAGGAAGAAATTAGTCGGGGAAAATAGATGTATGTTTCGTAATCGCCGCGGCAGAGGCGTCGCTCAGATTTAGTGCTGTCCTTCGGTGCTGGTATAGGACGGTGATTCTCACTGCTCCCTCCCTCCTTTCCCAACTTCTCCAGAGACATTGAGTTGGTACTGGGATTCGAGCGAGAAGCGGACGCACAACCTGGAGTACATGTACCGGGCTATATTGAATTTTTGCCTCTTTCGGGTTCCGATCCAGGACCGACGCATAGTCAAAGCCTTGATTTGCCTGTGTCAATCCTCCACGCAGGCATGTGCCTCTTCCCAGACCCGGTGCGGTATCCCCAACTGGTTTACCTCGGCCTTGCTGCTGTGGATGACGTTGCAGGAGTTTCAGGAACAGGCCTCCGCATCGCGGGGAGCGGAAGCCCCCAACAAGAAACCGGACCCGCCCCCCCCGATGCAGTCAGAAAGCGACCCGGATGTGGAGGGGGGGAGGAATCCGGGGGAGGGACCAGCAGGCCATGTGGGAGGCAAAGAAGAGGAGAGGAACAGCGGTAAAGGCGCAGGGAAAACGAATTGGACGATATTCTGCCCTTTTGTAAAGCAACAGTGCCGGCCGCAAGTCGTCACTTTTCTCCACATCATCCGACTCCAGCTTCAAGCAGAGGTGCGGCAGCATGAAGAGCCTTTGACCCTTGCCTCCTCGTCCACTTTTTTTCTTTTCCCTTTCCTGCGCCTTAATGTGCTGATCATTTCCCCGCCGTGTGGACTTCTTCTTGTCAGGTGTCCATCTCATCTTTCCTCATTCTCCTTCTCTGCTCAGGAGTTCCTGTACATGAAGCTTGAAAAACGAACGCCTCGGCTCTGGATCAGTCGCAGCGGCCTCCCGCCTCCCCGTGGAGTGCCTGCTGGCGATTGTTCGGTTCGTCAAACAGATCTTTGAGGGGGATATGGAAATCGGAAGACTGGCGCAGAAGGCAGAAGGGACTGTTCTGGAGATCGTGGCTGAGCGGGGGGAGGAAAGGAAAAAAGAAGGATAGGTGGAGGGGGCGTGTGGGAAGGGAGACCTGTCATCAAGAGCGTAAAGTGGCTTCAATTTGTGCATAGGTACATGAGAATAGGAAGAAGGTGAAGCAAAGCGGTTTTCAAAGGTACATAAGGTGACAAACGGGAGGGGCAAGGTGTCCTTGAAGGACAAATATGTACAACGAACAGAAGGTGGCGAAGCGAGGGACAACATAGCATGCATAAAGGAGGCGCTGCAGTAAATTATTTTAGAGAGATACCTGGAACAGTAGTCGCCTCCCTCGTCGGAGCCAGGCGATTATCTCCATCGTTCTTTATATCTCTCCTCTCGTCATTCCTAATTTGAAAGAGCTTTACCGCACACAAATAAGAAACCAGGTTTGCGGACGGTTACATTCAGGACTTGCAGGGCCCTGATATGTTGCATAGCAGCGACAATTTGCACATTCTACACACAGATGTATAGCATTACAAAACGTATTTTTGTACCTTCGCTTACTATATCTCTGCTTGGAGAGCTACATTTCTAGGGTGTGGTGGTCATCGGGGCGATTGTGGCAACGTTAGCTGAGTTGGAGGGACATAGACATAGCGATGGGATATGCGTATGAATGGCACCACTTATAAATTTTCCAGTATTATCCTGTGCGAGACCTGCCTGTCGTTCAGTCTTGAAGGGCAAAGAAAGAAGCAGACTTTGAACTCCCATCGGGGTGGTCTTCTCGCCCGGACAGCGGCTAATCACTTTGACTCGTGCTCACGACTAGCAATTTTTGACATGAACAGAATATATATGCTCGCTATTATGCCTCAAAGGTCGTTAAATGAAAAAATATCCTTAACCAAATGCCCCGGGAGGTTGAACCGTTTGTCGCCGGCCGTTGAGATCCGTTGAGAGGCGATGATCTTTCTGTTTCGTCTTGAAATCCGCCTCTGAATTACTGACCATGACGCCGTCGCTGGCCATCATCAAGGATGAAATGGAGGGAAACATTTTGATAATAAGATTTACACACCAGCTCAGGGATTGTGTTTGTTTTCATCTGTCAATTTTTTCCTTGCCAGGTACCTCGCGGATTGCCTCGAGGACTTACGAACAAACAGCCCTCTTCAAGCAAGCAAGTCAAAGTTTTCCGCACGGACTCTTTCGACGCAAAAACTGAAAGGTTTTCATCTCAAGTGGTGACATGAGCACTTTTTCAAGTGACCGCAGCGCTCTTTTTGCCAAGAGCACAGACGGCAAAGGGAGCAAGTCCACATCTCCGGTACGTGCTTGCTCTGGTGCTTGACGCGTACGATTAAATCTGGGGCTATCTCTCCTTTCGGCATTGTGCGTAGAAACCAGAATCGATGTTAAAGCTGCGCTGTTTTTCATTCTGTAACATCTTGCAGAATCGGCCAGGCACCACGAGCACATTTACAACACCTTCGGCAAGGGGGTCCTCCACTTTGTCTTCTACTCGCCACACCCATCTATCCTCTTACCGAACGGGCGATGTGGCAGCTGCTGTACCGAAGAGGATGAATCTAGAAAAACTTAAGGAAGCGGAGCAGTGGCGCGTGAAAGCTGTGAAAACGTTGAAAACCTCCTTGTTTGGAAATTGGCAGCCTGATTATCTGTCAGCTGCGCCGTATTTCGACAAAGCTGCATCGTTGTACAAGGCAGCGGGGGCGGAGGAGCAGGCAAAGGCAGCATATATAAAATCCGCGGAATGCAACGAAAAAACTAGCACGTATGCGGCCGCGGCCATGGCGTACCGAAATGCTGCTCAAATTGCCAAAGTGGAGGAGGAGGAAGAAGCAGCCGGAGAGCTCTTGGCACGAGAGGCAGACATGTGGGTGCTGCAGGGCGACGTGGGCCGCGCCGCTGACTCCCTGGTCAAAGCTGGAGTCCAGGTGGAAGACGCCTGCCCCAAACAGGCCGTTGCGTACTGCCTCCAAGGCGTTTCCTGGCTCGCACCCGACCAAGGAGAAAGCGTCGACCTCCGGAGCGCCCCCTTGGCCAGCGACGTGCTGAGCCGATCCCTCAATCTGTGTCTTAGGAACGAACAGGTGCATCCTGCCCTCGACATCTCCGACAAGGCGGGGCGGGTTTTGCGGGCGCAGGGCCTGACCTCCTCTCTGTACAAGATGTACTGTACCACCACGGTCCTACAGCTGTACATCGGCGATGTGGTCGCCGCGGACAAGACTTTCTTGGAGGTGCATCTGCAGGACTCGTGGGTATATCCGTTCGGTGGAGTGTGAGTGCGCCGAGAATTTGTTGTCAGCCGCCAAGGGCCTGTCGAGGACGGCCTTGGAGGGGGCAGTCCACGCGCTCTCCCGGGCGTATTTGGACAACAGCGTCCTCAAATTCGCCCGACGCTTGACAGTGGATCGGATCTCGGGGGGGCTGGGGGGGGAAGAGGAGGAGGAGGAGGAGGAGGAGGAAGAGAAGGAGGGAAGGAACGGCGGACCGCGAGCAGTGGGGGAAGTGGGCCC